>NT_165984.1:0-258733 GCF_000143365.1 Chaetomium globosum CBS 148.51 | reverse complement strand
GGATGTGGAGAGTAGAGATCTGGGGCTCGAGGTAGAGTTCCTCGGGGCTTACCGCCGACGGGGGCATGTCGTCGTGCGACTGTGGATTGGGATGATCGACCAGTCGCGGGGGGCGCGATTACAGGTAGCTCGAGCCAGGGGACCCTTCCCTCCTCATTCCCATGATATTCCCGCACATTGGATAAACCGCTGTTCAAGAGGGTTTTTCGTGATCCCGTAGAATAAGGATAAAAACGTTCAACGACTATAAGGTGAGTAATGCTACCAATATGCCTTTGTAAATGCCCAACTTTCTTTTTGTTGTTTTATGTATGAAAATATGTAAAATAGTGAATAAAATTATTTATGAAAAAAAATACTATCAAATTTATAAGTATATTTAGTAAATATATTAAAAATAATAGTAAAATTATACCCTCTAAGGTAAAAATATCTGATGTAGGTAATACAAAGTATTTTCCTCCTGTATCTAAAGAATGAAAAAATAGTATTTATGTTTTCAACCCTAAGAATTTAAAAAACTTTCCTATGTATGATATAAATATTAATTATTTAATTAAAAAATTTTTCAATTTACAATTTAACTATAAATTTTTATTCAAAAAATATAAACCTTACAGACTTAGATCTTTTTTCTTTGAATAAAATATATGCAAGTAAAGCCGAAATAAAGCATACTAATAATAAAGCTATTTTGACTGGTGTATGTGTATAATCGAGAAAAGGATATCTTTATTTAAAAAAAAATAAAAATTCTTGAAGAAAGGTTTTTATAATAAGGTTAAACTACTAATTTATAAAAATAAAGAAATATTCTTTTATAACGTAGAAGATACTAATCTTATATATAATAAAGCAATTAAAGCTTTATTATATAAAAACCTTAAACTTATCAGAAAATATAAATTGAGATTAAGTCTTAATAAATATAAATTCGAAGAAAAACTTTTATATAAATTAAAAAATTTTATTATAAAATATTATAATAAAAAAGTAGAATTTAATATTGTTAATATTAGATCTGTGGTTTTCCATACTGATTTTTTTACTAAAATATTAACATCTAAACTTTTAAACAGGAAAGCTAACATATTAGCCGCGATGGATACTATTTTGAATAAAGTGGTTTTACCCAAAGTAAATAGAATAGTAGAAAAAAGTTTAGAAAAAAAAAGTCTTAATTTACTGGAAAATAAATATAAATATCTAAATTTAAGTTTTATATTAAATAAAAATAATAATTTATCAAAAGTATTAAACAAATTATATCATAGTATAATTATGGATTATTATAACAATAATTTAAATAAAGACTTTTTCAGGATATACGAAATTATATTTAATTCTATAAACTATAAAAATATGGCAGGTGTAAGACTTGAGGCTAAAGGTAGATTGACTAAAAGATACAGAGCGGATCGTGCAGTTTTTAAAGTTAGATGAAAAGGGGGACTAAAAAATCTAGATTCTTCATACAAAGGGTTATCTACACAAAATTATAGAGGGTATGCAAAACCTAATCTGGATTATTCAATACTTACATCTAAGAGGAGGATAGGTGCTTTTGCCGTAAAAGGTTGGGTTTCAGGTAAAAAGTAATGTAATAGTTTTTATATTTCTAAAAAATACATAAAAAAAAAAAAGAAATGAAGAAATAGTCTGAACCATTTTGTGAAAGATGGAAATAAATTAATATGATAACAAGTTGAACAGGCTAATTTGCGCAAGAGTGTACATAATGAGTGCGCGGTTTGGCACCTCGATGTCGGCTTAACTTATCCTCATGGACGCAGAAACTATGTAGGGTACGACTGTTCGTCGATTAAAAAGTTACATGAGCTGGGTTAAATACGTCGTGAGACAGTATGGTTTCTATCTTCTAGAGGGAGTTAGAATAAAACAAAGATTAACCTTGTACGAAAGGAACATGGGACACTATTGTTATACCCTGGCTGTATACCAGTTTTATTAACCAATGGTTTACCTGTTGTTTATATGCCTGATATTAATTATTAATATTGAAACAATATTAATATATAGGATAATTATATTAATTATCCGGGGATGTTAACGTCACTTTACTAAATAAATAATATAAGCACGGCAGGAAAGCTAAGTTAGTCCAAGATAAGTGCTGAAAGCATATAGGCACGAAACTTACTTTGAGATATTTCTTAAATATACGTAATATAATATTACATTAATAGGCCTAGATTGTAATAATTTAGAGATTTTAAGACATTAGGTACTAATTTTATAAGCAACTATATAGTTAATATATCTTATTTATATTTTAAAAATTTATGCCTAGTTAGCCGCGGGCTGGTTAAAGCTGAAAAACCCCGATCCGCGAGGGGTAGTTATAGCAGAAAGCTATACGTTAGTATTCATACGTAAATGCTCTTATATATAATAAAACAAATGAAAAAAAACTTTTACAATTCGGCCTTGGCCTCAAAAAATAGAATATTAAAGTTGTATACTTTAAATTCAGATACTTCTTTAAATAGAAGTATACAATTCTACCAAAAAAATCTCCCGTTATTTTATGAATGATTAGCAGGATTTATAGATGGGGAAGGAAATTTCCAAATTAACCCTTTAAAAGGAAAAAGTGGTGAAATAGTTAAATTTTCTTTTATGTTTAATATTAACCTTCATGTTGACGATATAGATGTTTTACATAGTATATCTAAGATATTAGGTATAGGATCTGTTACTTCAGATACTACAAATCCGGGTAAATACGTATATTCTTATAGAATTAATAAGCAATCAGAGTTGTCCAAATTAATTGGTATTTTAAATTCTTAAAAAAAAAATGGTGTAAAATATTTGGATTTTTTAGATTTTTCTAAAGCTTATGATTTATATTTTAATAGACCTAGTCGTAGTATTACACCTGATGTAATTGAAGAGGTATTAAAATTAAAAAATGGGATGAATAGACAAAGAAATAACTTCAATAGACCTATACCAATAAATATTACAGATTACTGGTTATTAGGTTTAATTGAGGGTGAAGGGTCTTTTCATCTAATAAGATCAAGATTGGTACCTATTTTTGCTATAAAAATGGTTTCAGATCAAGAACCTATTATGTTAGCTATAAAAGAATTTTTAACTAAAAGATTAGATTTTGATAAATATTCCTTATTTAAATTAAATAATTCAAAGTTAATAAGTATAAATTATGTACCTTCTAAGGGAAACTCTAAACCTCAAGTTTTTATAGGTATTGAAAATGTTAGAATTTTATATAATTATCTTTTACCATTTTTAAAAAATTTACCCTTTTTATGAATGGTATCAACCCACCAAAAAATTAAAGGATTTTAATGATCTAGTACTTATTTGTTATATAATTTATCATAAAATATATAGAAATGATGAAATGAAAGATTTAACTTTAAAATTAAGCAATAATATGAATAATTTGAGATTATCTAGCAGTAAAGATGAAAAAGATATTATTACTACATCAGAAATAGAAACATTATTATTTGCTGATCCTATCTCTGTACCTTTAAATGATGGAAGATTATTAGATCTAATGACCTATAAATTAGAAAGTGGTCTTAAAGGAGGTTCGGTATTTGAAATAATTAATAATAATTCAGGTGAAGTTACTTTAGCTGAGAGTTTAGAAGAGTGTGCTTCTATAATAGGAGTCACAAGAAATCTTCTATCCAAGGCTTTCTCTTCATCAGCTGATTCATCTTTTATTTCAGAAATATCTATAGATAAATATAAAATAAATAGACTAGGTATATTTTTGAAATTACCTCGCTAGCTATATAGATGAAGTCCCAATTTGCGGGAGATATAGTATTAATAAACAATTAAGTATATTAATTAGTAAAATGAGTGGGAATGAAGTATAACTCATTTTATGCCTAGTTAGCATAAATAGTAATGCGATTGTTTTGTAATCAATATAAGCAAGTGCGATACTTGCACTGGGCTAGCTACTAGTTATGAATTAGTAATATGCAGCACAACAACATGTATACATAGTTATAACAGATAAAAATTATTGTATTAATCGAAGGAGTTCGATTTCGACGCACGCTAAAAGTTAAATAAAGTAAATTATAAGGATTAGTAGTCAAGTGGTACGACATAGCTCTTTCAATGCTAGCATCGCAGGTTCGATTCCTGCCTAGTCTAGCCAGTTAAATTATATGTATATGTATATATATAATTCTAGTAATATAGTAACTTTGACTGGTTTATGCGTAAAAAAAAATTCATTTATTGTATTGTATTATAAAGGTAATTTTGAGGCGCAGCCATAATTGCATTTATATGTAATTATTGAGGCTATAGCCCAATGGGTGGTAGAGCGTACTGCTCATAACAGTAATTTACTCTAATTAGTTATAGAAATGAAAAAAAAATTATCACCTTTCGCCTAGGACTAGCGCCTGGGCTAGGCAGGAGGGTGAAATAAAAAAAATTTTTTATTTATTAAATAAAGGATAATAGGTAGCTATTTTATTAGCCTTATCTAAGGTTCGACCCCTTAGTATCTTTGTGGGAAATATACTATTATTAAAAAAAAGGGACAGTTAACCTTTCAACCCGAGGAATGAAAGGTATATTTAAAAATGTAGGTTTATTTTTTATAGCAATAGACTGGGCGGCAACTTTCTGTAGTCGCCTGGGCTGCTGTGCCGGTGTATCTTATGAGACTTTACGTAGAATAAGAGGTTATTCTACGACTTCTTTCAACAATTCCCTTAAACATTATTCGAATTTAAATCAATTATCTTTTATTGAATGGTTTAGAGGATTCACAGACGCTGAAGGTTATTTTTTAATTGCTAAGGTGGGTGGTAACAGCTTTGCATTTAGATTTATAATAATACTACATAAAGACGATTTAAATTTATTAAATTTTATTAAAAATTTTTTTAAAATAGGTAACGTCTTGGTTGATCCTACGTACGTAGTGGGAATCAGCTTATTTTAAAGTTACATCCCCCCCCCTTCGGGGCCTTCAAATTATGAAATAATTGATGGTAAGATTTTTATTAAATCATTAAATAAATTTTTACCTAATGAAGCAGCGAAGTAGCGAAGTAGCAAGCAGCAAGCAGCAAGCAGAAAAAAACATAAGTAGAACTTCAAGATAAAGAAGGATTAGTTTTTAAAACATTCGATTCAAAGAATCAATGTGCAGAATTTTTAGGTTTAAGTACTGTATCTAAGAGAAAAATAACTAATTCACCAGTTATATACAAAAATCAAGAATATTTTATTATTTAGTTAATTTTAAATTATTAAATAATTAATTTTAAATTATTTAATAAGAGGCTATAGCTTAATTGGTAAAGCATACTACTCATGATAGTACTTTTGAGTGTTCAAGTCACTTTAGCCTTATAAATTAAAAATTTGCGGGTTAGTGTAATAGTTAACATTTTTAGCTCATGTCTAAAAGAAAAAGGTGCAAATCCTTTACCCGCATGTATATATATATACAAACAATTATAATTGTATTTAGTTATATAATGAATATACCTATAATATATCCGAGTGCTGGTATGGTAGACTGCAAGAAGATTAATTAGTCGGTTAGGCAACCAACAAGATTTAATGAAGGTTGTTTTAAGGGTGGGTAATGTAATGTTTGTATTATTGATTTTATTGGTTTTGTGGATTATAAATATATTAGAAATATAGTTTTTATATTACTATGTTTGATGACAAAAGTCAGGTTGCTCCCTTAAAGGGCTACTCTAAAAAAAAAAGTAATATATACAAGTAAAATGTCAAAGTTATTTGTATATAATAACCTGAGTGCTGGAATGGTAGACAGTATTCTAGCTGGAGTATTTGCCTAAGCTGTACGTGTGTGGTGTGAGTACTATACTTTTGCTAATAAAAAATACCATACTTTAGGGTATAGGTATATTATTTAATAAAAGAATAATAACCTTGGAGTGATAAGGTTAAATTGTATATAGTAGGATAAATGTAGTATTAGTATTTACTTATTAAGTAAAAACCCTAGTGCTGGAATGGTAGACAGAAACTTCTTAAGAAAGTTCGATTAAATTCGTGGGTGTTCAAGTCACTCTTAGGGTAATGAAAAAGAATTATATATACAAAAACAAAGGGAAAGTTATGTTTTCAACCCTAGGAATGAAAACTAGAATTACGTGCTGGAGCTTTTATTCGACTAATGCTGATGTGATTACAACAAATTCGCTAGTAAAAATTGAACCTGTAGTTATTTATCTTAATGCGGATACTCAAAAATTAACTATAATATCCGATAATAAAAACAAAGTGGGGATATACAGATGAATTAATACACTTAATCAAAAAACTTATGTAGGGTCATCTCTTAATTTATCTTTAAGATTTAAATCTTATTTTTCTATATCTTATCTGGAGAGGATAATTTAAAAAAACCAGAGTCTCATTTACAGGGCTTTACTTAAGAATGGTTATTCTAATTTTAGGTTGAAGATTTTAGAGTATTGTGATCCTGATCTAGTTTTAGAGAGAGAACAATATTATTTAAATACACTTAACCTTGAATATAATATTTTAAAAACAGCAGGTTCTTTAAAAGGGTTTAAACATAGCGAGGCTACTATTGAGCAAATAAGAAAAATAAAAAAATAATCTAATAGAAAACAACCAAAAGAGGAAAGAATCAGACAAGTGAATTCATTATTGAAAGGAGAGTCTACTATTGTCATTAATCGCGTTACAGGTGAAAGTACATCTTTTATCTCAGGTAGATAAGCTGCAGTATTTCTCGGTATACATCCAAACTCTATAGCTAAATCTATTCAAATGAAAAGGTTTTTCTTAAATAAAGGATATCTTGTCTATAAATCTTCTACTACTGCGGATGAAATCTTTAGTCTTGAAAGTTATAAAGAAGCTATAAATGTAAAGGATCTTATCTTAAAGCCTAAACATTCTGAAGCCCCTAAGGAGTTAATACGTAAAGCTAACATAGATAAAACTCTTTCTGTGCTACGCAGAAACTAAACAAAAAATATCTTTAAATAGTAAGAATGCTAAACCCGTATTGGTGACTAATAATGAGACTAAGGAAACGTTAGAATTTCTATCTGCAGTATCTGCAGGGAAATTTTTAAATGTAGATGAATCTTACGTACGTAGATGTATAAGTAGTAATAGATCCTCTCGTAGAGATGATCACACTATATCTAGAAAGTATACAAGTTAGACTAGCTTGAGTATAGGCTATATTTTAAGAGGTTAAGTGTAACCTTAAATGTATTGACGCTTTGTATAATAATCTCAGTCTTCCTGAGAGAAGTTTAGAAGGTAGATATGTAAGTTTTGCTGACTAATAGCTGGGAACGTTAATCGTTCATAGCTCCTATGAGTAAAATATCCAGGAAGGATATTTAAGAATTTTCCTTAAAAAGAATAAACGAAGTAGTTATATGTATATATATATAGGGGATATAGTCTAATTTGGTAAAACACTGACTTTGCACGTCGGATTTCCAGGTTCAATTCCTGGTATCTCCATAAGCCGCCTGACAAGCACCCACTTCGTGGGGGCAGAGTATTGAAGCTACTTTGGTTGTAATTTCAAGGGAAGGTGTTGCGAAGATAGGTACGCGAAGTTTGCTTACATTTTACAAACCCTAGGGAAATTAAGGATTTTTTAAGATCTAATAATATAATAAAAAAAATAAATGAAAACACAAGTTATTATTAAAAAACTGGATGCGTGATTTGTTACGGGTATCACGGATGGAGAGGAAAGTTTTATAGTTAGTATTACTGAAAATAAAAAACTAAATATAGGTTGAAAAGTTCAACTCATGTTTAGCATCAAGTTACATTTAAAAGATAAACTATTATTAGAACAGATTCGTAATTTCTGAAATGGCTAGCCTGCGGAGGAAATATTGAAGTAAAGGATAATTCTTGCGTATTTGTTGTTTATTCCTTGGATCAACTTCGTGATCTCATAATTCCTCATTTTGAAAAATATCCTTTAACTCAAAAGTTGGCGGATTTGTTCGTTTGTTCGTTTGTTTGATTGTTCATAAAGTTTTTTTTTAAGAACATCTTACTCTTACTGGGCCAGAGGCTATTATTAGAAAAAAAAAATTGCTATGAATTTAGGCCATTTACAGGAAGAAAAATTTAAAGCTGTTTTTCCTAATATTAATAATTTAAAAATGGAAAGACCTTTAATTAATACTATGGAAATTCCATACCCGCAGTGAATGGCTGGGTTTGTTTCAGCTGAAGGTTGCTTCTTTGTTAAAATAGCCAAGTCTAATACGGCTAAGTTAGGTATTCGTACAGAATTAGTCTTTATAGTAACTCAGCATATTTAGAGATAGCTTATTGCTTAATTTATTTAGAAATTATTTTGGCTGTGGTAAATGCTATATTTCTAATCGAGAATCTATCGATTATAGAGTTTTTAGTTTTTCAGATACATTTAATAGGATAATCCCATTTTTCTTCGCCCCCACGGAGTACGGGAGTACGGAGTACGGGAGTACGGAGTACGGAGTACGGAGTACGGAGTTACGGAGTACCGGAGTACGGAGTACGGAGTACGGAGTACCGGAGTACGGGAGTGGGTGAAACATAATAATTATCAGGTGAAAAGGCCCAAGGGATTTAAAACGATTTTTTGTTTGGTTGCTAATTTAATTAAGGATAAGAGTCATTTTAACGTCAGAAAGGTTTAGATAGAATACGAGATATTAAAGCTAATATGCCGTTCTAGCTAGCCTTGCATGGTATTTCATAGGGGAAACCGTAAATATAGGATATTTAATTCTTAGCTTCGCATAAAAAATTAGAGGGGGGAGCCCAGCTCCCTTCGACGGCATGGAAAGAGTGGGGGAAATTTAGTAAAAGTAGCTCAATTGGGAGAGCGAATCATTGAAACTGCTAAGGTGGTTAGTTCAATTCTGGCTTTGACAAGAAAACTATATTGAATACCACATATTTAGCGTTGTACTTCATGTTCTGTACATATATATGACTTCGTAAATGCGAAGTTTCAGTTTGGATCCGTAGTCTTCGAGAGACTTAGGTATAAATGTTTAATGGGTGTGCTGGTATTTGTAGACAGGTTTCGTCTAGGCTGCAATGGTTGGATAACAACTGTGCAAGTTCATAGCCTTTTCATCCATAAATTCTAATAATTAAAAATAAAATTTATTAAAAATAATTAGATAGGCTAATAGTATTTTAGAAAGTGTATATACTAATTTAAGGGGTCTTAAATTTATTTGATATGTTGTAGACTAAACACCTATACAATGGTAGGAGTACTAATATTTATTGTAGGAGTACTAAAATTTATTAGCGGCCTATATGATGAAATGGTCAATAAAATAACGGCATGGGTATAATTTGGTTCGAATCCAATCGTTATTAATGAAAAGAATATTAATAAAAAACATAAGAGCGAACTTTGCCCTTTTAACGCAAGAAACAAAGGGGCACCGTTGGAATTATTTAATTGGGTACATGTCGGATAATAGGATTAGAGGTTTAGCATCTCTTTCTTTTTTCCCAGGGGGAATAGGAGCTACTGCCTCAGGTAACCCTGAGGTTGAATTAGGTAAAGAATTTAGTCACCCCCTCTTTCCGCTGGCGCGAAGCTATGCTATGGGGGGAACTACGGATGCTGAATTTATTGAATGGTTTAGGGGTTTTACAGATGCAGAGGGTTGTTTCATGATTGTTCATTTAAGGGATAATTTTTGAAGGTTTAGGGGTTTTACAGATGCAGAGGGTTGTTTCATGATTGTTCATTTAAGGGATAATTTTTGAAGGTTTAGTTTTGAAATAAAGTTACATAAGGATGATTTAAATGCTTTAGAAAAAATTCAGTAAATGTTAGGGATAGGTAATATTTATGTTTCAGGTAGTTCTTGTCGTTTAAGAATCCCTTGTAACAAAACAACAAGAAATAAAAAAAAATTCTTTAAATTTTTAGCGAATTTCCTCTTAATTCAATTAAAGAATTGAATTTTCAAGATTGTGTGACTCCGTACCAAAAAAAGCTTTTTTTATCTATACAGATAAATCAGAGGTTTCTGATTTTTTCCTTAGCTCTGCGGAAGGAAAAAAAAAGGGGGTCGGGCGAAAAGGTAGTGTTAGCAGCCCACAAGAATAAAATTCTTGAAAGTATCAAAAATGGTATGAATACTAAAAGAGTTCTTGATACAGAAGATAGTAGAAATATTCGTATTACTCCTTCTTGACTTTTAGGTTTTGTAGAAGGAGATGGTTCCTGATTTGTAGGGGATTTTAATTCTAAAAGTAAATATCAAATGTTGTTTTCAATATCTCAATCTACTAAAGATTTAGTTTTAATGTCAAAAATAAAAGAATATTTTGACAATTTAAGCGGATGTTATGAAGAAGTAGCCAAATTACCTTTAACTAGTGATAATAGAGGTATGTTAAATTTAGTTATTAGTAAAAAAAATTTTATATCTGAAAAGTTAATACCTTACTTTTTAGCTTTAAATTGGTATACTAAAAAAGAAAAAGATTTTAAGGATTTCATTTTAATTTTTAAGTTAAAAGAATTAGGTTATCATTACGCAGAGGAAGGAAAAGAGATGATTGAGCTATTAAAAAATCAAATGAATAATAGATTAACTACTAGTGAGTTAAATCATAATATTGATAAAGAGGAATTAATTTTAAGAATTAATGAATTATTGAGTAAGGGTTCTAATTATGAAGAACAATCAGACGGTGCGGTTTTAATTAAATCCACGAGTAGTATTTTAAGAAGATTAAAAAAGTCAATTTCAGTTTTAGATGAAAATGGAAATTTATTGTATGAGTTTGATTCTATGGAAAAATGTGGAAAATTATTTAATACATCTCATGCGACTATTAGACGAAGATATAGAGATGGTAAACCTTTTAAACATGAAAACAAAGTAATTTATTTTAAATAACTTTTACTAATAATAGCTGTTTATTTCAGCATTCCCATTAAAAAAGAATAAGTGCTCTAATTCTAAAGACTAGGGCTAGTACAAGCTAATTTTTACTATTTAGGGTGGTGTTGGTGGTATCCATCCACCCACCCTAATAATATGTTGTAGACTAATTAGGGTAAGTCATAAATTTTTGGTATTTACAATTGAGTGTTCGAATCACTCCAACATAATTTTTGGTATTTACAATTGAGTGTTCGAATCACTCCAACATAATCTTTTTTAATAAATTGACTAACTTTATTTAAATTTAAAAATAGTTAACTTAACTATAGGATTTTGGTTGAAAAATGTACGATTTTTTTTTATTGCATACTTCGTATGCAGCGTACACAGAAAAGGGTAATAATTAAATAAAAGATTAATTAAAAATAATAATAATTATTATTATAAGGATAATATAGCTCAATAGGTAGAGCGACTGTATGTGGCACAGTAGGTTCTCTGTTCAAATCAGAGTATTGTCCCAGCTGACTGAAAAATAACATTATAATAAAAGACAATTAATACTCTTTAATTTATGAAAAATTTTGTATTTAATAGTTAAAAGGCAGTCAGCTAAGGAAGAAAGTAGTATTTCATAGAGCCAGAAATAAATCAATTAAGTACGGTTACTTGGCTTACTACTAGCCAGATTGCGAGGAAAATGGTTTTCCTAGTTTTCCTATTACATGCTTGAGTAGTTTAGTGGTTAAAACCTTAATTTCATACATTAAAGACGAGAATTCGACTTTCTCCTCAGGCTGAGTGCATAATGTGCATTCTTTTTTTTCTGCAGTGCGCGCCCACATTATGCGCATATCTCTAGCCAGGCGTGTACCGTTGCGGAGTTGGCAGGTTTTATATTTTACATTGATATTTTAGAACTTACTCATGATAATAATCTCTATACTATCTTTATTGCTCTCAGCTTCCGTTACTTTAAGACGAGATATGTCTATTCTGTTCAATAGGGTTACAATTATAAGTTTAATATATTGTATATTATATGATACGATGTGTTTATCTTTTATAAGTAAAGGTATAGGTTTACATGGAGGTTTATTACATATAACTAATATAACACAAATATTTCATATATTTGTTTTTTTTATTAGTATATTAATATTGCAATTAACAAGTTTTTATCCTGCTTGGCGATCTAGGAAATCGTCATCGTGGGACAAACTGCCAAATTCCGGGGACACCTTAAAGCTTCTGATACCAAGCCAGGTACGAAAGTGCTTGAGTGGTTGAACTAATTACTCAGGTATGGTAATAAGTCAGATGATGATCGAAAGAGAAATAGGTTATCGCGGATCTAAGTCAATTACTGGTTTAAACGTCCCACAAGCCATAAATAAACCAGTAGTTGTAAAAGAGCAACGAGTAGACGGTAGTTATAATGCGGCTAAAGCAGCATTATTAAGGTGTACTCTAATGGGTTTTGAAAGAAACTATCAAACCGGAATCCTTTCTAATTACATAAATACACAGAGATGTTTTTCTTCTTTATCGACTCAACCTGTTATTAACTCTATTGACAACATTAACCCTTGGTTTATAACAGGATTCACAGATGCTGAAGGTTGTTTTACTATATTTACGTCAAAAAGCAATAATTATCATTCTGGCTGAGAAGGTTAGTTACCAAATTAATTTACATAAAAAGGATTTATTTTTATTGGAACAAATCCAAAATTACTTTGGTGTAGGATCAATTTCTAAGCAAGGTGAATCTACATACCAATACCGTGTTCAATCTATAAAAGATATGGTCAGTATAATAAAACATTTCGATAATTACCCTTTATTGTCTGAAAAACAAATAGACTACGAACTTATAAAGAAAGCTTTTAATATAATATATAACAAAGAACATTTAACTCAAAATGGATTAAATAAAGTTATAGCACTTAAAAGCTTGTCTAAAAAAGGGGTCTTCCATCTGACATAAGTCTTGCTTTTTCAGACGTAATACTTATAGATAGACCTAGAGTTAATAATATGGATGTAAAGATTGATCCTTACTGATTCGCAGGATTCTCTTCGGGAGAGGCTTGTTTTTACGTTAAAATTTTTAAATCTAAGACCAAAATAGGTGAAGCTGTTTTATTGATATTCCAGCTTACTCAACACTTAAGAGACGAACCGTTAATAAGAAGATTAGCTGATTATTTAGGTTGCGGGAGAATATCAAAGAATCGTGAAGGTATTTATCTTGATGTAACCAAATTTTAGGATCTTACTGTAAAAGTCCTTTATTAAAAAATCATCATATTCTTGGGAATAAATCGCGAGATTTTGAAGATTTCGTAAAAGTAGCTGAGTTAATGGAAAATAAAGCTCATCTGACTTTAACAGGAATGGATGAGATTCGTAAAATAAAAGCTGAAATGAATACAGGTAGAAAATTAGAAGATTAATAATGTATATATGTATATGATAAATCTGGTCGCCTTGAGAAAAGTTTGAGTTGCAGAACACTCATCCTTAAAAGATTTGTTAATGAATAAATTAATATATTATAGAACAAAAATTATAAATAAATTTGCAGAACATATGAAAATAATAGAATATCCTAAAGAAAATCGAAGTGGGATTCCATGTATAATGGGGAAAATCCTTATTCCAGGGCTACTTTGTAGGGGTAACCAATTTATAAATAAGCGCTTTTATACAAGTATGGCTGCTACAGTATTACCAAAAGGTAATTCAGAATTAACTGAATCTTATCTTAACCCTTGATTTATAACAGGATTTACAGATGGTGATGGTTAATTTTCTCTTGTATCTAAAGATACAAAAGGTAAATTACTATGTAAAGTACAACCTGTGTTTACAATAGGTTTACACCCTAAAGATCTACCTCTTCTAGAAAAGATACAGAAATCCTTCGGAGGGGTAGGTAAAATTCATATTCGAAAGGATGGATCAGGGGTTCATTATAAGTTCCGTAAAGGATTTAATAAATCAAGTAATACCACATTTCGATAACTACCCTTTAATATCTAAAAAGAAAGCTGACTATGAGTTATTTAAGGAAATAGTATTACTTATGAAGAATAAAGAGCATCTAACTAATAAAGGTCTATTAAAAATAATGTCATTAAAAGCTTCTTTAAATTTAGGGCTAAAAGGGTGGGTTGCTGAAATATTTACTGATATTAAACCAGTGGTAAGACCAGAGGTTAAGTTAGTAAATAATTTAAATCCTTATTGAGTCTCTGGATTTATTTGTGCTGAGGGTTGTTTTTATATAACTTTACGTATTAATGATAAATATAAGGCTGGTTATGAGGTGGGTCTTAAATTTATTTTGAGTCAAAATAATAGAGATTTTGAACTTATATATAAAATAAAAGATTTGTTTAATTCAGGATATGTAGCAAGATCAAAAAAAGACGATACTGTAGAATTAACTATAAAAAATTTCAATGTGTTAAAACAAAACTTGGTTCCTTTTTTAGATAGATATAACCTAGAAGGAGCTAAATCTTTAGATTTTAATGACTTTAAAACGGTACTATTTTTAATGAATGATAAGGTTCATTTGACTAAAGAAGGTTATAATAAATTAAAGGTAATAAAGGATGGTATGAATACCGGAAGAAAATAGTTGCGCATTGAAATAAGATATCTATATGTTAAATTTTATAGCGAAGCTAGCGAAGCGGTGATTTTATTTTTAGAGGCACGCCCCTCTCTGTGTTTTGGAAAAACTGTAAGATTAAGGGATTAATTGCCAAATTCCGGGGAACTTCTAAAGCTTATGATACCAAGCAATTATTGAGAAATAGTTTGTGGACGGACTAATTACCCGTGTACGGTAACAAGTCATAAGATGAGTAAAAGCAAAAGACAATCACCGAATTAAATCAAACAAATGTGATACCCTGGGCTACAATACGATAATTTGTTAAGGGGAAAATTGCCAAATTCCGGGGACATCCTAAAGCTTTTGATACCAAATCTGGATGAATTATTCCAAGGCGGGTGGACTAATTATTCACGTAAGGTAACAAGTCAAAAGATGGCACTTCACTTCTACTGATTAAAGTGGACTAAAGGTGATATGAGGGTATTGGACTCTTATGCTATCGAGCTACAAACTCGAAAAATGGACAATCGCGGATCTAAATTAAACAATGTTTATAAAAGAGCAACGAGTAGATGGTAATTACATTAACCTATATATTAGGGATTCAATGTTAAGGTGTACTCTAAAGAGGTTCGAAAGAATTTCTTATTCCAATTTCCGTTTAAATCAAATTCTAAATAAACAACTACATTCAACAGCTGTGCGCAACACGGATTCTAAAAATCTGCTTGAACCTAAATCTTCAGATAAAAACACGAATATTTTAAGTTTAAATCCTTGGTTTATAACAGGATTTACAGATGGTGATGGTTCATTTAGTGTTTCTATTGCTAAAAAAAAGTCAGGTCTAAGTTGAAAAATACAACCTATATTTACTATAGGATTAGATTCCAAAGATTTAGATTTATTAGTTCAAATTAAAGCTTACTTTAAAGTTGGTAAGATCTATACTAGTGGAAGAGGTATAGTTTACTATACTGTGGGTTCTACAAAAGATATAATAAAATATATCTTACCTCATTTCGACAAATACAATTTAGCGACTCTCAAATTAAAAGATTATTTAGTATTCAAGAATATTGTTCTTCTTATGGAAAAAGGGGAACATAAATCCTTATCTGGTTTATTGAAAATTTTTTCACTTAGAGCTATTCTAAATAAAGGGTTACCTAGCTTTATAAAGGCTGAATATCCTGATATTACCCCTGCTGTTGAACCTGAGTTTAAGTTATCCAATTACTTAAATCCACATTGATTATCAGGATTTATAACTGCAGAGGGGTCTTTCTTTATTTCTGTCTATCCTAACGAGAAAAGAAAAGCAGGGTATGCTGTAAATCTTGTATTTAGTTTAAGTCAAGATCTTAGAGATTTAGAGTTACTAAATAGACTCGTTGATTACTTAGGGAGTGGTATAGTACGAGAACATCCTAATCGTAATACAGCTGAATTAATTATAACTAAGAATGGAGATATTAATTTAAAACTAATTAAATTTTTAACAAAATTTCCTCTTTCGGGTGTAAAATTATTAGATTTTGAGAGATTTAAACAAGTATCTTTTTTAATAGAAAATGCACTTAACTCAAGATGGAATTGAGTTAATAAAAACGATTAAAGAGAAGATGTATACAAGGTAGTAGAATTATGTAAAATCTTTGAGGTCGTATAGATTTTTACGTTATAGCTTGCTAAGTAGTAAATATGTAGCTAAATTAGTAGCTTTAAATTTTCTCTCAGTTTATTTAGAATTTGACGGGATATGGTTTATCAATGTTAATTTTATTATTTGTAATTAGTGGAGCAGTATTTTTAATGTCAACAAATGATTTAGTTTCTATTTTTCTTTCTATAGAATTACAAAGTTACGGTTGTGCGCCGGACGAGGCATCTGTTATTGAGGTTCTTAGTGAGTTATACTATGCACTATCAGATATCATTGGCATGATCTCGATCATATATCTGTCACGGGTACTCGCATCTTGACTCGCCAATAACGACCAAGAAGGTATAGCAGAGTACAAAAATCTTGATACAAATTCCGCTACGAATTTGGATATCGAGGTTAGTGAAGGTGACCATGGACAGGTTAACAAACTTGATACGTACAGAGAGGCCCTACTTGGCCAGAAAGCCCAATGTAGCTATTCGCGACTTTCTTGAGGGAAATTAAAGTTCTTCGTTGGTAGACCGTACAACCTAGATTGCCAAAAACCCAAAGCTCACTGCAATACAGCAGATCAAAATACGCAAGGTCCTAAAGTCATCACAAATGTTAACAGATTGCAACTCCGGGATCTAACCGCCTATGCATTGTCCATACAAAGTACGCGGGGACGGAGCTTCCATAGTACTACCTATAGGAAGGGAAGCAGCCATAACGTGCCATTTCTGCCAAACCAGGTTTCTAACATGGAAGACTCCATTAAACCCAACCTTAATGGCGGCAAGATGAATGAGTCTATTGGTACCTGGCTAAAAACAGAAGTGGATAAGTACTTGAAAGGTGACGGTAAGTATAATGGAATTGTCAATATCATATCCGACGAGGATTTATTGAAATTCTGTTACCTCAGTATTAAAAGTAACCCCGGTAATATGTCAGAAGGAGCCAAAAGAATCACGCTCGACGGAATCAACGAAAAATGGTTCTCACGAGCCTCTAAAGACATCCTATCTGGTAAATTCGATTTTACCCCTACCCGAAGGGTTATGATCCCTAAACCTGGGAAAACTGAGACAAGACTACTCAGCGTGGGAAACCCCAGAGAGAAAATAATCCAGAAGGCCATACTTCTTATCCTCGAACAAATATGAGAGGGTGATTTCTCCAACAATTCCTACGGTTTTAGGGCGAATAAAACCCTACATCAAGCTTTACATCACCTCTACTACAACGGATCCCCTTATCACTGGGTAATACAAGGAGATATAAGCAAATGTTTCGACCGCATACCTCATCAAATAATACTAGACTGTTTAGCTAAGAAAGTCAAATGTGAGAAGACCATAAACCTAATAAGGAAACTCATCTCTGCGGGACACATGGACCCTCAGAGCGGTAACTGAATTAAAGGAAAAGTCGGTACTCCTCAAGGAAGTATAATTAGTCCCATCTTAGCTAATATTGTACTCAATGAGTTCGATAAATACATGGACTCACTGAAACTAAACTTCGAAAAAGGTAAGAAGAGGATCAGGAATAAAGAGTACGATGCCCTTACATCTAAAATAGCCTGGTTAAAGAAATCCAAACCAGGTTCACCCTTGATTAAAGAGCTAGCGATCAAAAGACGAGAAATACCAAGTCTGAATATGTTCGACCCAAACTTCAAACGCCTGATGTATCTAAGATACGCAGACGACTTCGTCATACTAATCATAGGCTCTTTAGACGAGGCAAAGATGATAAAACAACGTATCACGGACGTCCTCAAAAAAAGATGCGGACTTGAATTAAATCAAGACAAGACTCTAATAACTGCTACTAAGGAAGGTTTTACGTTCCTAGGTGCAAATTGTAGTAAAACTACTGCCATGAGCTCTGGACTTTTCACCAACAAGAAAGGGAACCCCGCAAAATCACGTATGCGCCTAAGAATCGAGGCCCCTATAACTAAGTTACTAGACAAACTAAGGATCAACAAATTTACTAAGAGAGACGCTAAAGGACTGTACCAAGCCACTTCACGTAGAGACTTAATTAACTTCTCACACTGAGAAATCTTAAGTTTCTATAATAGTAGAATACTTGGTATTCTAAACTTCTATTCCTTCGCGGCAAACTACAACGGGCTCCGAAGCATAGTTATGTATCTCCAACAATCCTGTGCACTTACTCTAGCTCTTAAATATAAGCTAAGAACTAAGAGACAGGCGTTTACGAAATTCGGTAGAACACTTGAAGACCCGGACACAGGTACGAAGTTAATAACCCCAACCGATTTCAAAGTAAAGCATAAATATTCAGGAGTTGAACAACCCAAACTGGACAACATCTTGAAAAAATCCTGGTACCGTAAAGTAACCAAATCGGTCCTAAACGCCGAGTGTACGGTATGCCAAAGTAAGGCCAACGTAGAAATGCACCATATTAGGAAAGTAAAAGATGTAAGGCACCTAATTAAAACGGGTAACAGTACTTTCGAATAATGAGTAGGTATGTATAAGAGAAAGCAAGTGCCTCTGTGCGCATACCACCACGATTTATTACACAAAGGTGACCTACTGCAATATGAGATGAAACAAATCCAAAATTATACTGAATAATCACAACATTTCAACACTTATAATGCTTATGGTGGAGAGCCGTATGATGGGAAACTATCACGTACGGTTCGGAGGGCAGGGTAACCATTCCACTGACCCCTACTATATCTACTAAGTACTATTTATAGAAATTCTGAATTATCTACCACAGGTGGTTTAATTTACTTTTTATTAGGTGGATTAAGCTCTTGTTTTATTTTATTAGGGACAAGTTTATTATATGTAAATTCAGGTACTACAAATATGGATGGTTTGTATATACTTAATAGTATAAGTGATGTAAATGAAGGGGTTGTCGGTTTAACTTCTTGATATAAATCATATTATCTAAATTTCTCATTACTTATATTTAGTGTAGGGTTTTTATTCAAAGTTAGTGCAGCTCCTTTTCATTTTTGATCACCTAAAATAGGACTTGGGAAATCCTTATCAACAAGCGTTGGGTGTAAACTATCAAATTCCGGGGAACCCCTAAAGCTTCTGGGACTAAACCAGGCACGAAAGTGCTTGAGTGGCTGAACTACTTACTCAGGTATAGTAATAAGCCAGAAGATGAGTGAAAACGAAATGGGCAATCGCGGATCTAAGTCAGTAATACATACGACCAAGCAGTCGAGTATTATTGTAAAAGAGCAACGAGTAAATGGTAGTTGATGTGGTAAATTAATACCACATTTAAGATGTACTCTACTGGGCTTCGAAAGAAGTTATCAAGTTAAAATCCCTTCTAACCAAATTATTCAAAAACAATTTCATTCTACTATATCTAACCTAGACAATAGCAAATTACCTCTAGATCCTTGATTTATATCAGGATTCTCTGATGCAGAGGGATGCTTTCTTGTTATAATCCGTAAATCACCAAAAAGCCTACTAGGTTTACAAATAGAGGTTAATTTCACAATTAACCTTCATGTTAGAGACCTAGAACTTTTAAACCTTATTAAAGTCTATTTTGGAGTAGGAAGAATAGGTAAAGAAAGAAATGGTTGTTGTGATTTTACAGTAGGTTCTTTAGATCAAATAATAACAAAAGTAATACCTCATTTTGATAAATATCCTCTAAAAACTAATAAATATTCTGATTATTTATTATTTAAAAAAGTTGCCATGATAATGCAACGTAAGGAACATTTAACTGCTGAAGGTTTACAAAAAATAGTTAATATTAGAGCTTCTTTAAATAAAAGATTAACTCCTTTACTTTTAGAAACCTTCCCTAATACTGTTGCTTTAGCAAGACCATTATTACCACCACTTAGTGTCAAATTAGACTCTCAATGGGTAGCTGGTTTTACAAGTGGTGATGGTTGTTTTAAAATTAGTATTAGAGAATCTAAATTACATAAAACAGGAAGTCGTGTAACATTACTTTTTGTAGTAACTCAACATATTAGAGATGAATTACTATTGAAAAGTTTAGTAGATTTATTTGGGTGCGGTCAAACTTATTCTTATAAAGATTATACTGAGTTTAGATGTCAATCATTCAAAGATAATTATGAAAGGATTTTACCTTTTTTCAACAAATACCCCATTATTGGCGTTAAATCTCAGGATTTTGAAGATTGAACTAAAGTAGCAAAAATGATACAAACAAAAGTTCATTTAACTAACGAAGGTTTTGATCAGATTCGTCTAATAAGAAGAGGAATAAAGGTAGATAGAATAAAATTGTTTTTTCTTTAATTTGGATGATAAATTTAATAATCATCATGTGGACGTTTATGATGCTATTCCTACTATAGTTACAACATTTGTAGCTATTATCGCCAAAATTTCAATTTTCATCTTTTTATTAGAATTAGTTTATCACACTAATAGTTATATCTCAGAATTTAGCTGAACATACGCTTTATTAATAAGCTCTCTTCTTTCATTAATAATAGGAACTGTTGTAGGGTTGACACAATTCAGAATTAAAAGATTACTAGCATATAGTACTATATCTCATGTAGGTTTTATACTATTAGCTTTGAGTGTTTCTAGCATAGAATCCACACAAGCTTTTATATTTTATTTAATACAATATACCATCAGTAATTTAAACGCATTTTTTATAATAATAACCATAGGGTTCTCTTTATACGGTTATATAACTAACAACAAAGAGTATAAATCATTATTAGATAAAAATAACTCCCCGATACAATTAATTAGTCAACTAAAAGGATATTTTTATATAAATCCTTTATTATCTTTAAGTTTAGCCATTACTATCTTTTCTTTTGTAGGTATACCTCCTCTGGTTGGGTTTTTTGCAAAACAAATGGTATTAAGCGCTGCATTAGATAATGGTTATATTTTCTTAACTTTAATCGCTATAATCACTAGTGTAATTGGAGCAGTTTATTACTTAAATGTAATTAAAGAGATCTTTTTCTATTCCCCTGAACATGAAGTAAATCCTATTTTAAACGAATCAAATTCTACTTTAAAAAGTCGAATTTTTAATGAAAAAAATGGTTTAATAAAATCTGTACTTCTTAAAGGTAGAAATGTATATATCTCTAGTCCTTTTTCGATCACAATTTCTATAATTACTAATGTAATATTATTATTTATGTTTATGAACAAGGAACTCTTAAGTATGGGAGCCGTATTGGCTCAAACTTTACTCTCAACATAATGATAAGAAAATTCTTTCATACAAGCTCAGATTTTTCTACTATGCAAGCGCAATGCTCCGCACAAAATGGGAGTTTTGAACTTGCGACAGTTACACAAGAAAAATTTAAATTTTATCAATGATTTTCAAGATTAGTGGATGGAGAAGGTCATTTTAGTATTTTTTCCAGCTCCGCAGCAGGAGCTTCGCAGGGAAAAACTTATGGGTTTTCTTTCGCCATTGGTCTGCATAAAGATGATAAAGAAACTTTGGATTTTATAGTAAAGGAATTAGGTATGGGTAAAATTAGTTTCTACGCTAATTCGGCCCTTTTAGTAATTTCTGACGCTAAGAGTATTAAATCTTTAATTGAGATTTTTACGCACTTCCCTTTAAAAAGTACTAAACTTCTGGATTTTTTAGCGTTTAAAAGAGCTTTCCTTCTATATACACAGAAAAAAGAAAAAACTCCAGAAATCTTAGAGGAAATAAAACTTATAAAAGAGGGTATGAATTCCAAAAGAACTGATTTTGATATGTCTAGTATTTATAATAAAGATACTATCAATATCAATATTAACTGATTATTAGGGTTTATTGAAGGTGAGGGTAGTTTTTTGCACTTAGAAGAACTCCTACCAATTTTAGTTTAGTTTTCAGTTTAACTCAGTTAAATAGTAATAAATTATTAATGGAAGCTATACAAGAATTTTTCAATAATTTAGCTGAATCTTTACAAGCTGGTATTGAGGGGAAATCCTTTAATATAGGTTCTTGAAGAGACGGTAAAGAGGGAAGTTTCGCATATTTACATTTAGAGAATAAATCTAACAAAAAAGATATACTAACGCTTCATATTACTCGTATAGAATATCTGCTTAGCATTTTTATACCTCTATTTGATTCTTTAAGTTGACATAGTAAAAAATACTTAGATTATTTAGATTGAAAAGCTCTTTTACATATAAAGGCCAAAGGTTTACATTACTTACCTGAAGGTATAGAAGTTGTAGATCTTATATTAGGACAAATGAATAATAAAAGATTGACAACTAACAGAGAATCCGAGGAAATTGTTTCAGTAGATAAAAATTTATTATTAGAAAAAATTGAAAATCTTTTAGCCAAACCTTCCAACTTTGAAGTTAAAGAGGATGGAAGAATTTTTATAATTTCAGAGAATAAATATTATTCTAATAAAAATAAGCTTCAAGTTACAGTTGAAAGATTAGATGGTACAATTTTACACACTTTTGATTCAATTAAAGAATGTTTAGAAAAATTAAATATCTCTAAATCTCTTTATTATGATCGTTTAAATAAGGGTTTACCTCTTGATATTGAAGGTGAATTACTATACATTAAATCGGTTAAAACTGAAACTATTGTATTAGAGAGCTCAATCTTACTAGGTATTGATTTTACGGGCATTTTTAGTCGTATTTTTGGTAGTTGTTACTACTGCTTCTTATTTCCGCATATTACGGAATTCAACACATATATAAAAAGAGCCATAAACTCTTATATTAGAAAGAATAATTTATATTATTTCTTTAAAAAATGATTAAGTATGGGTGCCATATTGGCACAAGTTTTATTTAGTAATTAGATGAGTAGTATGACACTCTTTATTTTATTTGTATGTATAATTGCTTTACTTTTTTTATTTATTAATTTAGTTTTTGCTCCTCATAATCCTAAAAATTGACTATGGAAATCAATAATAACTAGGGAAAAACTATCCAACTCCAGGGAAGCCTTAAAGCTTCTGACACCAAGCAATTATTGAAAAATAATTTGTGGATGAACTAATTACTCATGTATGGTAACAAGTCAGAAGATATACGAAAGTTCAATAGGTAATCATGGATCTAAGTCAGCAATATCTGATAATATTGCTGTAAAAGAGCAACGAGTAGACGGTAGTTGGTATGGTCTAAATAGCACAAGCTTTCCATACTTAAGGTGTACTCTAGTGGGTTTCGAAAGAAACTATCGAGTCAAAATCCATTCTAACCCTGTAAATTTAACAAGAAATTATTCTAAACTAGATTCTAAACTAAACCCTTGATTTATTACTGGATTTACAGACGGTGAAGGCTCATTTATATTAACTATAATAAAAGATAATAAATATAAATTAGGTTGACGTGTTGCTTGTAGATTTGTAATAAGTTTAAATAAAAAAGACTTAAAATTATTAAATAAGATTAAAGAATTTTTTGAAGTTGGTAATGTATTCCTCATGGGTAAAGATTCTGCACAGTATCGTGTTGAATCTTTAAAAGGTTTAGCCATTATAATTAATCATTTCGATAAATATTCTTTAATAACTAAAAAACAAGCAGATTATACTTTATTTAAATTAGCTTATGGTTTAATTAAAAATAAAAGTCATCTTACCGAAAAAGGATTATTGGAACTTATAGCTTTAAAAGCTGTATTAAATAATGGTTTAAGTGATGATTTAAGCATTGCTTTTCCTGATATAGTTCCCGCTTTAAGACCTGAAACACCATTGCCTAAAATTCTAGATCCTTCATGATTAGCAGGATTTACGGATGCAGAAGGCTGTTTTAGTATTATAAGATTTAAATCCCCGACATCTAAACTCGGAGAAGTTGTTAAATTAAGTTTTATTTTAACTCAAAGTATTAGAGATGAATATTTAATTAAAAGCTTAATCGAATATTTAGGATGTGGTAATACAAGTCTAGATAGTAGAGGAACAATTGATTTTAAAGTTACTAATTTTTCTAGTATAAGAGATACTATTATTCCATTTTTCAAGGAATACCCTTTACAAGGTAATAAAAATTTAGATTTTTCAGATTTTAGTGAGGTGGTAACATTAATGGAAAATAAATCACATTTAACTAAAGAAGGGTTAGATAAAATTAAAATAATCCATAATAGAATGAATACGAATAGAAAACAATAGTTTAAGAATAAAATCTGAATGTTAATTTATAGGTATGAGAAATTTGATTAAAACGTATCAAGAAAAGGATTCAGCTTTCGAGTGTGGTTTTCATTCCTTTTTGCAGAGTAGATCTCCTTTTAATATATCCTTTTTTATTTATGCTTTGGTATATTTATTATTAGATCTAGAAATTTTATTAGTATTCCCTTATGCAGTTAGTGAATATACTAACGGTGTTTATGGGTTAATGACCGTATTAATTTTTATTTTGATTATTACCATAGGATTCGTATTTGAGTTAGGGCGTGGAGCTTTGAAAATAGAAAGTAAACAAACTTCCAATTCTAATATCCCCAAATATACTTCAACGATCGCATTGATAGGTAAAAGAAATTTAAAAGATTCTTCTATTTCGTATATTAAGGGGCAGTAAAGGTTTTTGTGTGGGTCTAGTGCTAGCTTGCGCAGCACACATAGATTCTTACTTTAACTATACTCCAGGGTTATATATTTATAAACCAACAACATATTGTTGTTGATATTTTATTGTATACTTCTAGCTGCTTCGTAAGCTAAACATAGACGTATGCAACAGCGATAGCTGGCTACGCAGAGTAACAGATTATTTTGTACTTCTGAATAGCTAGCTGGTGAGGTTATTATTGGTATAATTAAATTTAAGTTCGATTCTTAATAACCTTAATGGAAAAATTATTTATTATTAACAATCCCATTTCCTATCGTATTCAGGGGTACCATAGAAAAAAAAAGAGGGTAGGCTATCAGGCGGTGCGTAGGGTAAATCTCTGCCTCCTACATACTAAATTATGCTTTAACCAACATTAGGTTAATCTAAAAATTTATAGTAGGTAAAATAAATTTTACCAAGTTATTTTGCCCTGTCACCTAGATCCAAGGATATGTCCCTTAAAATAGTGCTAAAATATTTAGCTAATCGCGGAAGGAAAAAGTTTAAGCTGGTTTAATATTTCGTAAGATCCGGGCACGGTGGCGGCGGCTGTGGTGGTGGCGGTGCAGAATACTTCTTTTATTAAAATTTACTTAAAGGATAAAATTAAGCAATAAACCGAATTAAGGCTTAGTTACACTCCTTTTGCATAAATTGTGTATTATTAGTGGATATAGGGATTTTGAGTGTAAAACTTATTTAAGTTTTGGGGTTAGAATTTAGGAGGAATTTTTGTAAATTAGTATAAAAGAGAGTATATGACAGTTTTGATCTTTTCTTAGCCTCCTCCTTAGCGCATTTCATAGCGGAAGGAGAGGGGCCGGTTTTCCTACACTTCGTTCTGGTTGGATTATCACCCAGGGGGAAGGATACCACCAAAATTTGTGGTTTTCCTCTTTTATTTAGCACAATATCCTAATTAAAACTATATCAAATTCTTTATATCTGATTAAAGCGTTATTTATGAATACAGGTTCATTTTATACTTGGTAATTTTCATATGAAAAGTAAGGCGTTATTTATGAGTAAAGCTAGCTTACTATAGTGCTTTAAGGGCATATTATGCTTTTGGTAATAACTTTCCCAGCTCACTATTTATAAATATTTATAAATATATTATTTATATTTTTTTTTTACTAACAGACAGTAATTAATAGATTAAGACTAAAGGAGGATTCTCAGAATATTACTGTTTAAGGCTTAGCAACAGGAGATTAATTCCACCCCTATGCTGAGGTGGTTATGACAGTAAAATCATTATGGTTCATCTGTTAATTGTTTTTTATTGCACAAAAAATTATATCAAAAATTAAGCGTGTTTACTTCCTGCGGTTTTTATTGTAAGATCTTTGTAAGAAAGAATAAGTCCCTTCCCCCCCTAGACACGTGGTCTAGGCTTAAAAAGATTAGAGATAATTTGTCACAAAGTTTAGATGAGTATAGTTGTTCATCTAATGTTCATTTGTTCATTCCGTTTACTTATTTTTTGGTGTAAGCGATAAGAGATTTTAATTTTTCATTGATTAATAATTTTCATGAATTAACAACCCATAACCCTAATCTCGACTGCGCGCACCCGATTTTGTTTTAGGATTATCTGGAGATTACTGGGCCCTCCTAGCTTTAGCTTGCTTGCGTTGCAAAGCAATAGGGGCCAAGTTCAGCGCCTGTGTAATATCAAAAAAAAAAAGCAGAGCAGCGGTTGTAGAACTATCAAAGTTAGTTGCAAAGATTTTCGCATAATTAGATTAAGATAAATTAAATAAAAAAAAAGACATGATAAAATTTATAACTCAGCATATTAAAAAGTTTTTTGTTTATTTTTATACTTTGAATAAAAATATGCACACAGCTATAATTAAAATTAATTGTATGAAGGAAATACTTCTACATAGTCTTGGGTTTAAGGTAAATCCAAGATTTAACTCAGCCAGTACCTATGGGGGCAGTTTCATTTGCAGATCTCTTAAGTTTCCCGGGCCTGGAGTTGGTTTAAGTGTACACAGGTTTTATTCTACTTCCTCTTCTGGAAGTAATACTATAATATATCTTGCCGAAAGTAGAAGATCATATTCTACTTTAAGAAAAAATGAACAATTTTGAAGAAAAGTAAATTCTAGAGACCTTTCGGATCTAGATAATCCTTTTATTATAGTGAATAATTTTTTTAAAAAATATCCTACTAAAGATTTGGCTAAACCTCATATAAATTTAGATTTAATTCATTCAATATTAACTCGTCATATATTTAACTTTGAATTAACTTCCAAAACATTTAATTTTTTAAATGAAATCTCTCCCATCAGATTAGAATTACCGGGCATCCAGCTCTAAATTAGCTGAATATGTTGGGTAATTATTCTAGTAAAGGTGAATCTAAGAAAGGAGGAGTTTACGTTTTTACAAATAAATTAAATGGATTTTGTTGGTTCTTCTATTTCTTTATCTACTAGATTAAATACAGGTTATTTAGGGCCTGTTTTAGGTAATAGAGTGGTGGATTTGGCAATAAAAGATACAGGGTTAGAAAACTTCTATTTAGATTTATATATAATTCCTCAGGATTTGTTAAATTTATTTATAAAAGAGGTTTCATCTAATGATAGTAACGTAGTTGAGACTAGAGAAAAACAAATTAAAATTTTTGACCTTAGCGTTAGAACAAATGTTAATTTTATAATTTAATCCTGAATATAATGTGTTAAAAGTTGCGGGTTCGGGTAGTGGATTCAAACGTAGCCCTGAGTCAATGTTACCTAGCTTAGTGAAAAATTCTAAAGCTACTTATGTATATGATAATAAAGCTGATCAGCTTGTTTATGTTGCCAACAGCCGTTCAGAGTTATCGAGAGAAATAGGATTGAGCTTAGGGACACTTAGTCGTATTTTAAGAGAGGAAAGTTTGTACTTGAATCGTTTCATTCTTTCTTCTAAACTCTTAAATGAGAATGATTCCTTAGCAGAAATTATGAATCCAGAGGAATTCTTTAAACTTGTAAGTGAAGCAAGAGAAGATTGAAAAAAAGCCCTTAAAGATCATATGAATAATATTAGAAAAGCTGCACAGGATAAATTATCTAAAAAGGTTGAATTGACTAATACTAAAACAGGACTTGTATTAATATTGAATTCTCTTAATGAAACAGCTAGATATATACAAACTTTAGACCCTGAATATAGTAAGGTTAAAGCTGGGGCTCTTATAAGTAATATTAAAAAGGGTTCTCTATATAAAGGTGTTTTTAAAGTTAATTACTTCGAAGGCTAATGTAAAAAAAATTTTGGTTTTTTTTTATAGCACCAATTTACAATTTAGCGGTACTTTAAATGAATACTTTAGTTTATTTGTTATTACTATAGGTTTGGTCTATGAGTTGGGACGCGAGGCTTTGAAGATAGAGAGTAAACAAAATTTCAACTCTAAAATTATCAAATATACTTCGACGATAACATAAATTGGTAAAAGATAGTACTCATCCCCCCCCTAAGCTAATCGTTGGAAGATAGGATAATAGGAGTTTAGAAGTTATATAATTTAGCAAGTGAAGTTAAATACTTTTTTATTTCTTTACGAATGTAAAGATATATTTAAAATTAACTGGGTTAGTGGAGGGACTTTAATATTATTTAATCGTTTGATTATCTGTGCCTTTGTTGAGTACTTTATGAGGATCACTATATTTAGCGTGCGTTAATCGGAATGTAAAGCTAATTTTCGGTTTGATATTATTTATTTTATTTACCTTTTTTATTTTCAATTTCAAATTTTTTATGACTTATTTTTTTACAATGTTATTATACCTATTAACTGAAGTTGTTTTGGTGTTAGTTCCAGCCTTAATTGGCATTGCTTTAGTTTATTTGTTATTAAATTTAGAAATATTGTTAACTTTCCCTTTTGCGGTTAGTGAGTATGTAAATAATATTTATGGTTTAATAATAACATTAGGGTTTATAATTATTATTACTATAGGTTTTGTATTTGAACTCGGAAAGGGAGCTTTAAAAATACCTTCAAAACAATATACATTTACAATAAAAACTCAACCTTTAATTCATATATCATATATAAAGGCTAAATCTGCCAAAATTACTAAGCCTAATCCTTTTATAGCATCTGCTGCTGCTTCGCAGCCACTACAAAGTAGTATGTTCCCTTTTACTTTATCTATAAAAAATTTTAGAAAATACCTAAGTTTCACTAACATAATTATAGGATTAATTAGTTTAACTGTAATAGGTTTAGTGAAAATACTACATATTCCTACCCACATATTAGATATCTTTAACATAGAAAGTGGGGAATTCTTAGAATATGTTATTGCGGGGTTTTTTGGTTTAGTTTCAAGATTAACTTTAAAAGGTATGGTTGAAGGGATCCCCGTAGATAATTATGCAACTATGGGCGGTGAAAATTCTACACAAGGAGGTAATTCTTCATTAGGTTCAAAAAGGGGTGACGTTAGCGGAACTAATACCTTAAATTGCGATTTACCGGAAAAGGATAAACAAGGAGGCAGTAATTCATCAGGTGGGAATAAACTATTAGAAAGTGAAAGTTCACCAGAAGGCGCTAGGAATACACAAACACAAAGTGGAGGCGATAGTTCACCAGGAGTAGATACACAAAAACAGGGGGCAAGTCAAAGTCCCTCGACATATTCTCCAATTGCCCAATCTATAGCTGAACGTTATACAAAACTATACGACAATATGGTTAAGGGTTTAATGGAAGATGTTAAAAAATTAACTCTTGAGATGGAAAAGGCTAAAGATGATCCACAAAAATTAGATGATCTGGGTAGTAGACGTGATCAGAGTCTTGAGCAGATACAGATGGTAACTCAAGCTTCAGCAGAAGAGATGAAAAAATACATCCCTCGAGATACTAGTAGTACTGCAACTAAAAGAGATTTACATACACTTGATAAAGAAGAAGGAGAAACCTTCAAAGAAAAAATAAATTGATTAAACAACAAAAAAAATACATGACATTCAAATTACTTAATTCTTTATTTTAAAAAAATTAATATTGTATTGAAAAAAAAATTTACCCCAAATTGTATATTTTATAAAATAATTGCCAAATATCTTTTTATAGCTAAAGTAGCTGTAGCTTTAGCTTGCGCAGCAAGAAAAAAAATAAATATTTTTAGGATTTCATAAATTACTAATTTATCTTGTCTGAAATATGCCTTTATATTTAGGTTTTAAAAAATATATAGAGAGATCGTCTGCATTTAAGCCTAATCTACCAACATATTCTGAAGGATATCTCTATGTATGATGGGGTTCTAGACTTATTTGTTATGTACTTAATGTGAATATAGGTTTTATGTTCTATACCATTCCTTCTAGTTTTTATTTAAGGTATATAGTGTTATATTTTCTTATATAATGTATTATCAGCTATATGTTGTACACCGGCCCTCTCAATTCTAATTAATACTAAAAGTAGTGTGGATTTGTATAAAAATGCAAGACTTTCGAAGATTAATATCTATGTTAAGAGATGTTAATCAAATGCGTACTGCGTAGGGCTCATCTAAATTTATTAAAAATTTGGTGTGTAAATAGTGAACTGAACGTGGTGATTTATTATTAAATAATAATGTAAATGAATTTTGACTATAAAAACTTAAGACAAAGTTTTCGAATAATTTTGATATATTATGAAGTATATCAAACAATCCATTTAAGATTATTGCGAAGTCGTACTATTACAGGCATGAATGCACCAGTTCTTTAAGGTTTTTATGAATAGACAAGATAAAATAACTAATTTTGGTTCATTTTAAGCTTTTTTGCTTTTTTTATAAAATTTTTCGATCTTTAGATTCTAGTATATATATATTATATATGAGGTGGTTAGCGGGAGGGAATCGAGGTGTACAGTATAATGCAAAAGAAAGTGCACTGGTTATTTTTATATTCTATATACCATGAAAGGAAACTATAAGATATAGGTATTAATTCTTCTTCAACAATATAGAAAATTATGATGTCATATTTTTATGCTTTCTTTTTTAAATCAATTTATTTTAGGGTTTGATGCTCCAAGTCCTTGAGGTATATATTTTCAAGATAGTGCTACTCCTCTTCCTAAATGATCTGGGAAATCATTAATGGGGATTAAACTGCCAAACTCCGGAAAAGCCTTAGAACTTCAAGTACCAAGCCGACAACGAAAGTTGTTGAGTGGATGAATTAATCACTCATGTATGGTAACAAGCTTGAAGGCTTCTGAAAAGAACGTGGGTAATCGCGGATCTAAGTCAATAATATGTGAAAGTATTGCTGTAAAAGAGCAACGAGTAAACGGTAGTTGATGTGGTATTAATTTACCACATTTAAGATATACTCTAATGGGTTTCGAAAGAAATTATCTAAACAAAATCCTAACTACTCAATTAGTTAATAAAAGAAGTTATTCTACATCGCTCACTAACGAAGGTAGAGCTAACAATAATCATGATTTAATAATAGACCCTAATTTCTTAACAGGGTTTGCAGATGCAGAAGGTTCATTTGTTTTAAGTATTACCAAAAATAATAATGTTAAATTAGGTTGAGTAATAAAACCAAGATTTCAAATACATTTACATAAAAAAGATTTATTTATCTTGGAGGCTATTCAAAATTTTCTTGGTGTTGGGAAAACATATGTTACAAATGCAGGTTCAGTAGAATACAGAGTATTCTCTATCAAAGAGTTAAAAGTAGTTTTAGATCACTTTGATAAATTTCCTCTTATTTCACAAAAATATGGGGATTACTTTTTATTTAAACAAGCTTACCAATTACTAATTAATCGAGAATATTTAACACCTGAAGGTTTACGTAAAATTATATCAATTAAAGCATCTATAAACAATGGTTTATCTGAACCATTGAAAGAAGCTTTTCCTGATGTTACATTTGCTATAAGACCTACAAAAGAAAATATTTCTATTTGTAATCCTCAATGACTAGCAGGGTTTGCTAGCGGAGAAGGATGATTAGGAGTTAAGGTTAGAAATCCTGATGGTAACTCTAAAGCTTTTATCGAATTGATCTTTCAAATCAATCAACATGTTCGAGATAAACAACTAATAGCTTACATAGCGGAATATTTAGAATGTGGAAAAGTATATAAACACTCTGAAAATGCAGTAGTGTATAGAGTATCTAAAAGATCTGACTTAACTGAAATAATTATCCCTTTTTTTATTAAATATCCTATATTGGGGATAAAAGCTTTAGACTTTAAAGACTTCTGCACTATATCAGAATTAATTAAAAATAAAGCTCATTATAATAAAGAAGGATTAGACCAAATTATTCATATTAAAGCTAATATGAATACAGGTAGAGTTTAACACTAGCCCGTTATATGTTAGCTCTACGTATGAGGTTGTCCACTGCTAGAGAGCAGTAGTTTAACTAATTGAATGTTGAATTTGAATTTTTTTGCAGATGGAAGGATTAGTAGAATTACATGGTTTTCGTGTATAAGAACCAAACTCCGGGGACACCTTAAAGTTCTAATAACTAAGCTTAATAAGGAAACTTATCAAGTGGCCCAGCTAATCACTGTGGGTATAGTAATATCATTAGAAATAGAATAATATTTCATGAAAATAGGCAATCGCGGATCTAAATCATTAGTATAAAGCTAGTGTAAAAGAGCAACGAGTAGATGGTTCTTCGATAATAATATCTATTATCGTAAGGTGTACTCTAGTCGCCAGGAAACTGGTTTTTGAGCGAAAATTTTAACTTTTTATTCTAATTATAGCTTTAACTAAAGCCATAATATTAAATATTCATAAAAACGTGGAGCTCTCAATATAGATTTATTGATCTCGATTTAATATAATAATCTAATGTAATATTTAGATATTTAATACTATTAAATAAATATATGGAAAACCCTAATAAGAGTAAAAAATCAAAGTTGAATCCTCAGTATGTTACAGGTTTTTCAGATGGTGAAGCATGTTTCCATTTAGCTATAGGTAAAAACCCTAAATATAAAATAGGTTATTATGTAAACCCTGGATTTTCTATAGCTTTACATAAAAAAGATGAAGATTTATTAAGAAATATACAGAATTTTTTTGGAGGAATAGGTAATTTAAAAGTAAAATCTAATATTGTACAATATAGAATTTTTTCTTTAAAGGATTTAGATATTATACTAAATCATTTTGATAACTATCCACTAATTACAAAAAAACATGTAGATTATATTTTATTTAAAGAAACAATAAACCTTATAAAAAATAAAGAACATTTAACTATAGAAGGATTTAATAAAATTATAGCCTTAAGATCTTCTATGAATCTAGGTTTACCTGAAAATTTAAAAGAAGCATTCCCTGATATACAACCAAGAAAGATAATATCTAAAGATTTACCATCTTTACTAAATCCTTATTGAGTAGCAGGGTTTACAGAAGCTGAAGGTTGTTTTTGAATAAAAACTTTAAAAGATTCAAATAAAGAAGAAGTAAGATCAATAATTGGTTTTCAAATTACTCAACATAAAAGAGATCTACCTTTACTAGAAAAATTGATAAGTTTTTTTGAGTGTGGTAGATTAGAACAATCTGGTTCAGCTTTTAATCTAGTTGTTACTAAATTATCTTTTATTAATGATAATATAATTCCTTTTTTTAATACTTATCCTATTTTAGGATCTAAATCTAAAGATTTTAAGGATTGATGTAGAGCAGTTGAGTTAAAAAACAACAAGGCTCATTTAACATCTAATGGTTTTAAAGAAATTTTAGAGATAAAATCTAATATTAATTCTTCTAGAAATTAAATTGTCTACTGTATTTATACATCTTTATAAACCTGTAAAGTGAGTGAAAAGTAACTCAAAATTAAAGTTAATGTATTCAACCCTTGGGGTTGAATATATACGGATAATATAATGTACTACTTGGTAATAATACTGTTTGGTGTAGGTTGAATTTTATTCATCTATAGTAAAAAATTACATTAGTACAAAATCACCTATCTCACATAAATATTTAAATCACGGTATAATTAGCTCAAGATCGATAGCATGCCAGCTCAAAAGTGTTCGCAGAAATATGCTCCAGATTTTTAACAAAGTATATTTATCTCTATTACCACTCACTCTAAATCCCTATGCTGTAGTTTTGTTGTTAGAAAGCTGAGTAAAGAAAAACAAATTTCTTCCAAACTTTTTTAAGAAAATTGTAATTTACTGTTTTTATTTTTCTATCTTTTTCGATATAAAACCATACCATATATTCGTTAACAAAGAAGTTCCCTCGGTGGCCTACGGACGCAGAGTCGTTTCACTAAGAAACTATAGTTCAAAAGTACTACCTAACCTACCCCAACCAGCTAAAAGTAGTGAGTACGGTAATCAGGATACAAAATATTTCTATGAATGATTATGTGGACTAACCGATGGTGAAGGTACATTTTACATTTTAAGAAAAAATGATAGAGGTTCTTTTGAATTTAATTTTTTAATAGGTCTTCACATAGACGATGTTAATATGTTACGTTTTATTAGAGAAGTTTTAGGAACTGGTAAAGTAGTTATCAGCGGTAAAGTTGCTCGTTTTTCTATCACTTCTATTAAAGGGATAGCCAAAATTATAGATATTTTTACTGAATATCCCTTAAATACAACTAAACTTCTTAATTTTTTGGCCTTTAAAAAAGCTTATGAGCTATACACAAGTTCTAAGTCTAAAGAAGACGTAGCTCAATTTATTAATGAACTAAAAAATAGCATGAACAATAAAAGAACCGATTTTAATATGCCAACGGATTACAAACCTAGATTAACATCTTACTGATTACTAGGATTTGTTGAAGGTGAAGGTTCATTTTTTGTTAAAAAAAGTGACTATAAATTGAATTTTACCTTATCACAATCTATTAAAGATTTAGCTTTAATGGAGTCAATTAAAGATTTCTTGTGTAACTTACCAGGAATAGCTAACAGTCTACGTAAAGATTTTAAAACTAGTATAAGAGTTACTACTCAGGATTCTGCAAGTAATACTACTATAGTCCGTTTAACTATTAGCCAAACTGATTTAATCAAATTCGTAATTATTCCTTTATTTAGTAGTATGACTTGACGTAGTAAAAAAGAATGGGATTTTCAAGACTGAGTGGCTACATTTGAACTTAAAGAAAGAGGTCACCATTACCAAGAAGAAGGTAAAAATGTCTTAAATCTAATAATTAGTCAAATGAATAATAATAGATTATCATCTAATCAAGATGAAAATTACCCTGTAATTGACAGGGAACAATTATATCTTAAAATTAACCAGTTATTAAATGGACCTTCTAATATCGAAGTTAAGGAAGATGGAAGACTATTTATAAAGTCCTTAAATCGATTTTACACAGGAAGTGGAAAAACTGAAGTACAAATTATAAGTGACAAAGGATTAGTTTTAAAAACATTTACTTCTCTTAGTGATTGTGCTAAATTTTTAGGATTAACACAACCCACGGTTAAGAATAGATTAATTAAAAACCAGGCTTTTTTATTTGAAGATAATCCTTGTTACTTAAAAAGGGTTATTAATGACGATAGTGATTTTTCAGTTTCCTTAAACCCAGAGGTAAAAAGCCCAAAGGTAAAAAGCTTAAACCTAGAAGTAAAAAGTTTAAACACAGAAATAGAATTAAAGAATAGAATAAGCGCAACACCTTGGGGGGCAGGAAAACCTGTTAATGTATATGAAAAAGTAGACTCCTCAGGCTTTAAATTAATGGGTAGTTTTGTGTCTGCTCGAAGGGCAGGTAAATTTATAGGAATAAGTGGTAGTACTGTGATAAGATATGTGCAATCTGGTCAAATTTATAATGAAAGATATAAATTCTCATCTAAGTAAGTTATTATTTTGTCGCTGGCGCAGCAAATATAAATTCTTTTCAAAGATAAGTTTATAATAGCGAACACTTTTAGTACTTCGCACACCTAAGGGAATATTGTTAATATTTAAATATAGGTGTTATTTAATAATATTGTTAACCCTAGGGGATAGTAGAGGGGAGCTGCTTTCTAGTTATCTGCTCCCTCAGACGCTTTTAAGTATCTGAGGGGGTTTAGCTATTAGTGTGCCTGCTCAAAAGTGTTCTAATTTTAGTAAATATAATCAGTTTTTAAATTCTTGCCAATTTGATGTATATAATTCTTGAAAAGTACGTGTTTATTCTACCTCTAGTCTAAAAGATAAAGATGAATCTAGTGATGATCAATTTATTCCAGCTGCAATCTATGAAGATGCCTCTTCTATGCAAAAGGCAATCTTAAAAGATAATGCAGGTAAAGCTGGTATTTATATGTTAACCAATAAACTCACTGGAGATATCTACGTAGGACAATCTATTGACTTACGTAAAAGATTTCTTAACTATTTTAACTTAAGTTATTTAAATAGACGTAATGAACTCATAATTTGTAGAGCTATAATAAAATATGGCTATTCAAAATTTTCGGTAACTATTTTAGAGTATTGTGATAAATGTGACTTAGATATCCGAGAGCAACATTATTTTGATACTCTTAACCCTAAATACAATATCCAGAAAATAGCTGGTGGTAGCTCTAAAGGTTTAATATTATCTGAGGAAACCAAAAATAAGATCAGTAAAGCTTTAAAAGGAATTTATGTAGGGGAAAAAGCTTACTGATATGGGCGTACTATGAGCGATGCAACCAAAGAAATTATGAGTTCAAACCGAAAGGGGGAGCTTAATCCTTTATACGGTAAATCTCATAGTGAAGAGACTAAAGAGCTAATGAGACAAAGAGCGTTAGGTAGAAAACACTCCGAAGAGACTAAATTATTAATGAGTTCGAAACGTGGAAATCCTGTGAATATTTACGAAAACTGTTCATCAGAAGGGTATAAATTAATAGGTAGTTTTGTTTCCGCGAGAAGAGCTGGTAAATTTTTAGGTATTAGCGGTAGTACTATTCTAAGACATATGAAATCGGGTATGGTCTTTAAAGATAGATATAAATTTTCATCCAAATAATGATGAATAGCTTTAGAATAACTATGAGTATAATTTCACTGAATGCTGGAAACTCCTAAAGCTTTTGATACTAATAATCATATAAAAGAAAATATTAAAAGATTATGAGTGAAAACTCAAAGGATGTTACAATGGGTAATCATGCAGGAAACCAAAATAATATTTCTTTATATTATGAGTAGGTAATCCCCAGAGACTAAACGTGAAACTACGAGTTATGTATCTAGAAAATCTTAACTGGTAGATTATATAGTCCAATTTTATATGAAAGTATAAAAAAAAAATTGACACTCATAGAATTGGTCTGAACTATTACTCCTAAATTGTAACTTGGGATGTTACATTTGTGGGTTTAACTATCAAACTCCGGGGAACCCCTTAAAGCTTATAATACCAAGCAATAAGTGCTGAGAAGCACTCATTTGTGGCTGAAGTAATTACTCAGGTAAGGTAACAAGTTATATAGATAGTCGAAAGATAATAGGCAATCGCGGATCTAAGTCAATTGTGGAATTTATTCCTTTAATTGTAAAAGAGCAACGAGTGGACGGTAGTTGGTAAGGTAAAATTTTACCTTATTTAAGGTGTACTCTTATAGAATGTTTAAAGACATTCATAGGCCAAAATCCCTTCTAAACAAATTAGAAATAAAAGACAGTTTTCAACCTTAACTAGAACTTGCAAATTCTCCAAAATCGCACCCCTGATTTATCAACAGGATTTACAGATGCAGAAGGATCATTCTGTAGTTAGTGTACTTAAAAGTAACACAACTAAAACAGGTTGATATGTAAATGTAAGATATAAAATAACTTTACATATAAAAGACTTAGAAATTATAAAAAGTATTCAAGAATTTTTTGCAGGAAAAGGTAATATAGTTATATCTAAAGACACTTGTACTTTTAGAGTAGATTCTCTAAAGGATATTATCGGTACTGTAATACCACATTTTGATAAATATCCTTTAATTACTCAAAAATTAGCTGACTATATACTTTTTAAAGAGGTAGTTTATATAATGAATAGTAAAAAACATTTAAATTTGGAAGGATTAATGGAAGTATTATCAATTAAAGCTGGTATGAATTTAGGTTTATCTAAATCACTGGTAGAAAGTTTTCCCGATCTATCTCAGAAAGCGAGACCTTGAATAATAAATAAAGATATACCTAATCCTTATTGAATGTCAGGGTTTGTTTCAGGAGAAGGAAATTTTTCTCTGCTTATTAGAGCTAACCATGAACTCAAAGCAGGATATAGAACAGATATAGTGTTTGAAGTAACTCAACATTTACGTGATAAATTACTATTGCAAAAATTCATTTCTTTTTTTAATTGTGGGTTACTAAAAAAAGACAGTAGATATTCTACATACAGTTTTAAAGTTAGTAACCATGCAGATATTATAGAAAAAATAGTGCCCTTTTTTCAAACATACCCTATACTGGGTGTAAAAGCTTTAGATTTTATAGATTGAAATAAAGGAGTAGATATAGTTAAATCAAAAGATCATTTAACTGCCGCAGGTCTTGATAAACTACAAACTATTAAAGAAAATATTAATACTAAAAGAAATATAAATGAAAAGTCTTAAATTTAAATTTATTATGATTGGCAAGATAAATTTGGCTGAATGGCAGTAATATTAATATTAATTGCTTTCCCTTCATTTAAGTTATTATATTTAATGGATTAACTTTTACTTAGTCCACCTTACGTGTTAGAACTCGTTTGGTTAAAGAGGATGAATTTCAAGAAAAACTGTAAACTATAACAGTCAATTTGAAGCGAAGCTTGTTAAAATAGATATCCGTTATAAAACGAAGTTAAACAAGAACGTTCAACGACTAGAAAATAATCCTATCTATGGATATTATTTTCCAATTAACTACATTATATTTACTTAAAAATTAAGTAAATTATATCTTCTGAGTATTTAATAGAGTATCTTCCGTTAATTCTTGAAAATAAAGGAAATTTTATTTTTAAATTTTGCGATGACAGAGTCTGAACCATGTTGTAAAATATGGAAATTAAGGGATAACCTTAAAATAACAAACATTGAAAATTAATAAGAGCTTTACGGTGTTAGTGAAATTAATAAATTTCCTGAATGGTAAACCTAAATTCAATATTGACCCTATTCATTTATATACGGCGCGAGCCCTAAAAAAAAAGATATATTAAAAATAATAATATATGACCTATTTACTTACATGTGCCTTTAAAAAATTCAGGTATAACTTATAAATTAAATAAAAGTTTATTAGTAAGAAATTATAGCAATTTACCTTTGACTACTAAATTAAAAGAATCTATAACTTCCCCAGGAATAAGTTCTAATACTAAAGAAATGCAAAATTTCTATACATGATTTAGCGGTTTTACTGATGCAGAGGGATCTTTTTATATTGCTATAAGTAAAACTTGTTCTTTTAGATTTCAAATTAATTTACATAAGGACGACCTAAATGTATTATATTATATCCAAAGATCATTAGGATTTGGAGAGGTTAGATTATACGATAATTATGCATCTTTTACTATCACTAGGTTGAAAGATATAGCACAACTTGTGGATATCTTTAAAAAGTACCCACTCCAAGGTTCAAAATGACTTAATTACCAGGATTTTACCTCGGCTTTTGATATCTACATTAGTTCAAAGGATAAGGCTAATACTTTAAAAGAAATCCTAAGATTAAAAAACAATATGAATCGTTTAAGATTAGACTACGCATTGCCTGAAGATAAATTTATTAGTATAACACCTTACTGGCTTTTAGGATTTATAGAAGGAGAAGGTTGTTTTAGTATTAATAAACATAACAAATATAGATTAGATTTTAGTTTATGTCAGTCTTCTACTAATTTTGAGCTAATGAAAAGTATTAAATTATATCTTGAAAATCTCCCAGGTGTGCTGGGCCAGGAAAATAATTATAAAAATGCATTAGGAATTTCTGAAGTTAGATCTAATAATCCTAATCACCAGTCTACTACAAGAATTGAAACTACACGTATCCCATTTATCACGGATATTCTTATACCTTTTTTAGATAGTCTTACTTGACAAAGTAAAAAAAAATTAGATTTTCAAGATTGAAAAATCATTTTGAAATTAAAAGAAGAAGGTCACCACCTATCTGAACAAGGACGTGAGTTAATAGATCTTATATTAAGTCAAACTAATAATAACAGATTATCTACGTCTTCAAACGATGTAGTGGTAGATAGAGAACAATTATTAGTAAAAGTTAATGAATTACTTAACGGACCCTCAAATTTCGAGATAAGAAATGACAGAAAATTTGTAATTTCATTAAATAAATATTATCATTCTTCTCGTCTAAATGTACGTGTTATATTAGTAGATGAAAAAGGTAATACTTTACATTGTTTTGATTCTTTAGCTGATTGTGCAAAGTTTTTAAAAGTAGATGCTAGTACAATCTCCAAAAGAAAAAGCAAAGGTATACCTTTTATTTTTGAAAATAAGACTGTTTATATAAAAAATGATAAAATTGGTGAGTAGATAAATTTTAAAGTAAATGATCTTTAGTATATCCTATAATATAAAAGGTAATGTAGCAAATAGTATTAATATTTAGTACAAAAGGACTTAACCTAAATTGTACAAATGAATAGTGAATAAATATTATTTAATGTTTAGTGATTATAACATAATTGGAAGTTAGTGATCCTTCAATGTCAGTTTTAGCAGAGGGTCATCAATGATACTGGTCTTATCAGTATCCTGACTTTTTAGATTCCAATGATGAATTTATAGAGTTTGATTCATACATCGTGCCTGCTGACGGATATGGGAAATCCGGCTCGTGGGCCCAATTATCAAATTCCGAGGAATCCCTAAAGATCATAGTACCAAGCCATAAGGGAAACGTTATGAGTGGCTGAGCTAATTACTCAGGTATGGTAACAAGCTATGATATGATTGAAAATGAAATGGGTTATTGCGGATCTAAATCCAGTGCTCTTGCACTGGTAAAAGAGCAACGAGTGGATGGTAGTTGCAGTTTTCTAGTAGAACTGTTAAGGTACACTCTAATGGCCCCAGTAATGGGGTATCAAGCTGAAATCCCTTCTAACCAAAACAATATCTCTAAAAATGTAATTATTACAAAGAGACCAAAGTTAAATAAACTAGATCCTTGATTTATAACTGGATTTGTAGACGCAGAGGGATATTTTAGTATTGAATTAGCTAAAGATTCTAAAGCTAAATTTAAGTATACTCCTAGATTAGTTTTTGGTATTAATTTACATGTTAAAGATTTACCTATTCTTTTAAGTTTTAAGGACACATTAGGAGTGGGAACTGTAAGTACAACAGGAAAAGTAAGTAGGTATACAGTTAAAACATTTAAAGATCTTGCAGTTATTGTTAATCACTTTAAACTATATCCTCTTGTTTCCAGCAAATATATTGTGTTTCAATATTGATTACAAGCTTATAATATTATGGCTACAAAAGAGCATTTTAATTATGAGGGTATGAGAAAATTGGCTACATTAAAAAATTTAACTAATTTCGGATTATCTGATAGTTTGAAAGAAGCTTTTCCTGATTTTAATATTTCTTTAATCGATACTGTGTCTTACAATTTTAGGGGTATTCCTCATGGAATGTGAGTAGCTGGATTTACAAGTGGAGATGGATCTTTTTATATTAAGATGACACAATATAAAGATACATTTCATACAGGATGTATTTTTAAAATCACTCTTCATCAAAAAGATACTGCTCTTTTAGAAGGTTTATACGATTATTTTTCAAATTACTTTCCAAATATTTCTTTCAACAAATATAATTCTAGAATAAATAAAGGTATTGGTTTGTCAAAACAAACTGTAAGTTTAATTATTTCAAATCTTCAAGATATAGGTAATATTGTAATTCCCTTTTTTTGATTTATATCCAATCTTAGGTGTAAAGAAAATGGATTATAATGATTTTAAAATTATTTATAATATTATTTTATCAAAAGATTATTTAAGTTCTGAGGGTTTAGCCCAAATCCAACGAATTAGAAATAATATGAATGACAAACGAACAGTATTTTAACTTTCGGGTGGTGATTCCGGTTCCATCCATCTCGCCTACTCAGGCAGGGTGAGAGATAATTTTGTATGATAAATTCAGTTAGCCGTGGAGTCCGATTTAGAAGAAGGGGGGGCTAAGAATGTTGGAAGTGGATAATAGAGTAATTCTTCCTGAATTAACACATGTTAGATTCATTGTTACTGCAGGGGATGTAATACATAGCTTTGCTGTTCCCTCTTTAGGTATAAAAAATGATGCATATCCTGGGAGATTAAATCAGGTATCTGTTTTTATTAATAGAGAGGGGGTTTTCTATGGTCTTATATTGAACAATGGCCATAACTGTAGTGAACCTATGGTTAAAAATCATCAAATTGCGGGAAACTCCCAAAGGAATCTTAACCAAGTAAGTATGGTAACATAACTTATGGCACAGGTAATGACTCGTGGTATGGTAAAATCAAGATTTATTATTCAATGGACAATCCGCAGCCAAGTGCCGAATACTTAAGTACCGGTATGCAGTTCATCGACTAGACGGTGGTTGGTGTTATTATTATTAATAATGCTTAAGGTATAGTCAGCCCCCACTTGAAAGAGTGCAGAAAAATATTAATATTTTTTGTTAAATAGATATATTAATTCGTTATTAATATATTTAGGGATCTCTACAATAGTTTGCTAAACTTATTTTAATGTAAAAATAAATTATCAATACTTAGCCAAAAGTACGTCTTCCATGTGAAAGACTATTGTGGTATTGCATGATACAATTAGTAGAAGTGTTTCTAATAATCACTTCATATTTGATAAACGTATTGGATTAGGTTCTATACCTGTTGCATCTTTAACTAGATGTTTTAGCTCAAGTAGATCTTATAATTCAATTAGACTTTTGGTAAATAATCCAGAGTCTTTAGCGTTAGAACATATAAATAGTGGAAAACCTACTACTTCATCAGTTATCAATAAAGTATTCTTAAATCAAAATTTATCAGTTACTGATTCAAAATTAGAAGAATTATTAAAAGTTAAAGGTATTGAAATGGACCTACCTATATCAACACCGGAAAATCATCAACTTTTAGGCCAATTAACTGGTAAATCTAAATATAAAGGTTTCTCTGGAGTATATATCTTTATACATAAAGATTCAGGTCAGAAATATGTAGGTTCATCTAATTTACTGAGACGTAGAATAGATTACTATTTCAAAGGAGATTTTTCTTTAGCTGGTAAATTCTTACCTTTACTTCAGAAAGAAGGGCTAAAGGCTTTTAAATTAATAATATTTAAATTAGATAGTAATAAATTTAGTAATCAAGACTCTTTAATATTAGAACAATATTTTTTATTAGATAAAGAATTTAACTTAAATACACTAAGAGTTGTTAATGCAGGATCATCAAAAGGTGATGCTGTTTATATTTATGATCTAGCATGTAGTACTCTTTATTATCATGCTAAATCTAAAATAGAATTAAAAAGAATCTTAAAAATACATACAGAAACTAGCAAAAAATATGTAGATTCTAAAATACCATATCTGAATAAATTCTTATTATTAAGCTATCCTATAGCTAATACTTCACTAAGCAATCTTTCCATAGAAGGTTTAGTAGATATAATGCAAAAAGAAAGACAAGATATGTATACATTAGGAACTCGTAGAAGTATTTCAGTAGAATTAGAAATTAAAAAAGGAAATACATTTGTAGATTCTTGAGGTCATACTTTAAATTTCGATTCTTTAACATCTTGTATTGAATATTTAAGAGAATCAGGTTTAACTATTAAAAGAGACACTTTAATTAAATATATAAAAGATGAAAAAGTATTTCAGAATTTCTTGTGTAAATACTCAGAGAATACTTTACCTGATAATTTTGAAGAAGTAGGATTAATTATTGATGAATATAAAAAGTTAAAAGTGAACACAGACTTAGATTCATTAAAAATTAATAAAAAAAAATAAACCTATATTAGTAAAAGGGAAAAATTTTGAGAAAGAATTTGAAAGTATTACTGATACAATTAAATACTTTGATACTCTAAACATCAAGCTAGATAGAAAATCTTTAAACCTTCGTTTAAAAGATGGTAAAATTTATAAAGATTATTATTTTACTTATAAATAACTAGATAAATGTTCAAAACACAAAATCCTACTAATATATTATAACGCTAATAAGTTATCTAAAAATCATCATTTACATAAAATCAACGTAGAGGCAACTTGCAATGTTCAGAAATTTGTGGGATACTTCATTCAAGTATGCCTATAGTTATCGAATCTGTTTCATTAGAAAAATTCCTTACATGACTGGAAGAACAATAGATTTTTAGTCCATCCTTAATCGTTTGTACAGACTCTTTTTAGAAAATATATATAGTCAGATGTGGATAGATCCACATGGTCATAGTGTAACTATATATCGTGTACTCTAGGGTAAGCTTTGTTTGGTTTTGTTCATATTTTGTTTGTTTAATATAACGAATATATGTATATGCTACATATATGTAAAGGGTAATAACCTTGTCCTTAATGATTTTTTAAGATCTTATATATAATAAAAATTTGATTCCTAGCATTACAAACAACTCAATATTTAAATTTATTATTCATGTATTTCATTAAATAAATTTTATATAGTGTAGCTAGCGCCTAGCGCAGGGGATTAATAAAAAAATTTTTTCTTTTTTTTTTATTATCTATTTTTCTGCGTAGTCAAGCAAATGATCAGGATTGTTTGATAAAGGAAAATACAAGACATCTTTCTTAAAACTAACTGGTTGATCTTTAAAATCCAAAATATTCTCATAATTTAAATCTTATAATATTCCTTTAAAAGGGACCAAATATAATTTGAATATAAATTAAGTTATCTTCCCAATATGATATCTTTCCATTAATATACCAACTCTTTTTACTATTAATGAATATAAATCAAAGATTGTTCTACATCTTTTGTATGAATAAAAATAAACTGTTTACCAGCCATTTTATACAAATCGTCATCATGTCTAATTTTAATTAAAACGTAATAGCTTCTATCATAAAGTAACCTATTTTTAATACTATCTATAAAGTATTTTTCATAAACAAAATTTGCAGTATCAAAGGTAAAAAGTATTTTATCTCCTTTTACATTAACAATATGGTCGGGATTATTTTTTAACTTACCATAAAAAGAATGAAGGGAAGAAAAATTAGCAAAAGTCTTTGAAAGATTCTTGTAATAAGTAAAGGAGAAATCTCGAACTGACTTGTGATGGGCCATAATAGTGTGGAGTGGGGTATTTGTGTCTCGCGGTATTGTTCGCGATAATTGTATTTGTATTTGTGTTGGTATTTTTCTGCTGCTGCGTACTGCGTACTGCGTACTGCGTACTGCGTACTGCGTACTGCGTACTGCGTACTGCGTACTGCGTACTGCGTACTGCGTACTGCGTACTGCGTACTGCGTACTGCGTACTGCGTACTGCGTACTGCGTACTGCGTACTGCGTACTGCCAGGAGGTATATTATAGGGATGATACCACTAAAGTGGGGCTGCGCTTAAGCTGGGAGCGGTCAGATAAAAAAAAAGAAATAATGAATATTACCTTGAGACTTTTTTTTTAAAAATAATGAGTGAGACACGAGAAACGTAATTTTAGGTCAAGGGGTAATGACGATTCTAGTATCTTATAGATTTAACTTTAAAAGGTTAGTTCATTCGTCGGAATGATTGGTTAATGAAGGGGGAATACAATCATCATAAAGCGCGTTAGCCTAATTGGTAAGGCATAGTGCTACGGATACTCATATTATGAGTTCGAATCTCATACGTGCTTATTTTTATATGTAAGTAGGTGTGCTACTCTTAAAAAAAAATTAATATAATAATTATGTTTGTTACTCCCTGTATTGATAATAATAGTAAAGTATTCTTTAGTATTTCTATTTATAAAGATTTATTCTAGGTATAATAAATCTAGTTAAGATTATATTATATGATCATTCTAATTCTGTTATTCTAATAAAGGGATATTTATACATCTTGTTTAGTTTTTAGTTCTAAAAACTAAGGATAATGTTATTATAAGTTATAGTAAAAAAATAAATTTTATCTATAGTTTTCTGCTGCATAACTTCGTAAACAACGCAACAAACAAAAATTTGTTTTTAATATAGTAGTATAATACTTGACTATTAATTTAAGTAAAGATTTTTTTTTCTCTTTACTTAAATTAATTCTCATTAGCTCAATCGGTAGAGCAGAATACTTCTAATATTCTGGTTTTTAGTTCGAATCTAAAATGAGAATTATTGTATAATAAAACACCTTTGTAAAGGTAAAAAGAATAAATATTATATATAATTATAACCGGTGGAAAAAAAAAAGGAAATGGTGTACTGGCGTACTGGCGTACTGGCGTACTGGCGTACTGACAGGAGGTATAATATAGGGACGATACCACTAATAAAGCGGGGCAGGGGCTCATTCTTACGAAACTTAAGTGGAGCGTACGGTCAGATAAAATAATTTATATTTTAATAAATAAATAAATAATGAATATTACCTTGGATACTTTTTTTAATCGGAATTTTAGGTTTCGTATTAAATAGAAAAAATATTATATTAATGCTTATTTCGATCGAAATAATGCTATTATCTATAACATTCTTAATATTGTTAAGTTCACTTAATATGGACGATATAATTGGCCAAACTTATGCTATTTATATAATAGTTGTAGCAGGTGCAGAATCTGCTATAGGTTTAGGTATTCTAGTAGCTTTCTATAGATTAATCCATTCTCTTAATAAAAATCCAAAATTAAATTCTTCTTCTTCACATTTTAATTTATTCCCTTTATCTAGTAACATAATTCAACGAAGGAATTATTCTACTGATAGAAAAATAACCCTAAATCCTTTATTTGTAACCGGATTCTCAGATGCTGAAAGTTCTTTTGTTGTAACTATATTAAAAAATCCTAGGTATAAAATAGGATGAAATGTACAAGCTAGATTTCAAATAAAATTACATGAAAAAGACAGAGCTTTATTATTATTAATTCAAAATTATTTTCAGGGTATAGGATACATATCCAAAATAAACAATAAGTCTACAGTTGAGTTTAGAGTCAGCGATATAACTAGTTTAAAGAATATAATCTTACCACATTTTGATAAATATCCTTTATTAACTAATAAATATCAAGACTTTTTTATATTTAAACAAATTGTATTACTAATGTCAGAGAATAAACATACTAATTTGGAAGGATTAAAAGAAATTTTAGAGCAAAGGGCATCTCTTAATTGAGGTTTACCCAAAAGTTTAAAAGAATCTTTCCCTTCAATAGTAGGAGTTAAAAGAATAATTGTTGATAACAATATGTTAAACAATATATGTTCCGAATGAATAGCAGGATTCTCCTCAGGAGAATCTAATTTTTATATAACTATCTCTGGTAATAAAGTATGATTACGTTTTTCTGTAGCTCAAGATTCAAGAGATTTATTGTTATTAAATAATCTAGTTAGAATTTTTAATTGTGGTTATGTAGCTCAATATAAAAACCGAGAAGTATGCGAGTTTATAGTAACAAAGATTGATGATATAATTGTACATATTATACCTTTTTTTGAAAAATATCAAATTAAAGGTACTAAATATAATGATTATCTTAAATTTAAAGAAGCTGCCATTCTTATTAAAAATAAAGAACATTTAACTGAAAAGGGTTTGAATAAAATAATAGATTTAAAAAAATCTATGAATAAAAAAGATTAATTTTGCTTACATAGAGAATATACTCTTGATCAATAAAGGCAAAGTAAACCTTTGTCTAGTCTTATATAAGGCGAAACTCTCAAATTGCGGGGAAATCTTAAAACCAAGTCTACCAAGTTAATATAGCAATATAATTAATGGAACAGGTAATGACTCGTTGTAAGGTAAAAACGCCTTGGATATATAGAATATCCGCAGCCAAGTACCTGATAAAGGTATGCAGTTCATCGACTAAATGTGAGTTGGTTTTTCATTAAAATATTAATGATTAGCTTAAGATACAGTCAGGCCCGGTATGAGAATATTGGGGTTAACCGAAGAGGAAGTATAGCAATAGAATATAAATAATGTATTTAAGTTTAATAATCTTACCATTATTAGGAAGTATAGTGTCTGGCTTTTTTGGTAGAAAAGTCGGAGTGAATGGTGCACAATTAATTACATCTTCAGGTGTAATAATTTACTACAATGTTATCAATATTATGTTTTATTGAAGTAGGTTTAAATAATATTCCTGTTTCAATAAATTTATTTAGATGAATAGATAGTGAATGATTCAATATCATTTGAGGTTTTCAATATGATAGTTTAACAGTTAATAGTGCGGATTCATATTACATATGATGAATACTAGCTGTGTTGGTGTGAATCCAACTCTGCAAGGTAGATTTTTTATGAGCTCTGCTAGCCATAAAAACTGATTTTTTTGGTATAGAAAAACAAATGTTTAAGTTAATTAATAATAAAAGACGTACCTCTATAGCTGAGTGCTCACAATTAAGCCCTTTTATTATAAAATCCAAGACTAGTTTTTTAAATAATAGAATATTAACATCTAGAGCCTATAGTACAAAACAAGATAAATTTAATATGTTGGTAGATCCAGATCTCGACACATTAAAGGACGATAATTTTTTTAAATGATTTGTGGGATTTGCCGATGCTGAGTCCAATTTTATAATAAATGTATTATGAAAAAATGATAAAGTATCAATATCTAAATTTTCATTTATATTCAAAATAACATTACATTGTGATGACGAATATGTATTAAGAATAATTAAAGAAAAATTAGGCGTGGGTGGTAACCTTAGAAGATATAAAAATGAAAGTATATTTAATGTTACAGATAAAAAAGGAATAGAAAAATTAATTCAAATATTCGAGAGATATAATCTTAATACAACTAAATATTTAGATTATTTAGATTTTAAGAAAGCTTTTATTATATATAATAAAGAGCAAAATCTAAAAATAGATTTGGTTAAAGATGCTATTTTAGAATTCAAAAAAAATATGAATAAGAATAGAGTTAATTTCTTAAGACCTACTGATATAGAGATTAACAAGTATTGATTATTAGGGTTTATAGAAGGAGATGGATCCTTTTTTGTAAGAAGAGATCCTTTAGTTCCTACCTTTTCAATAGAATTAAGTGATGATCAATTACCTGTAGTATTGAAAATAAAAGAATTTTTAGAAAATAATTTAGGATTTGATTCATATTCTATATTTAAATTAAGTAATTCATCTATTATGTCAATAATTAAGAGTAACACTAGAGAAAAAAGTAAACCTAGTGTACTGTTAGTAATAAAAAATATTAAAGTATTACATAATTATTTAATACCTTTTTTTAATGAAATGGGGTTTTTAAGTAAAAAAGGACTGGATTTTGTTGATTTTAGAATTATTACTAATGCAATTTATAACGGTGCTCATAGGATAGATGAAATTAAAGAACTAATATTAAAATTATCTTATAATATGAACAATTATAGATTATCTACAAATAAAAACCCAGTAGATATATTAAGTAAAGAAGAAAGAGATAAATTGATATACATTAACCCTACTGTAAATTATTTATTTGACGGAAGACAAAGAGATGTTTTAACAAATAAAGTATTACACCAACAGGTTAGCTGTGTATATGAAATTTGTAAACCAAATAATGAAATTATACTAGCGAATACTTTACAAGAAGCAGGGTTAATTGTAAAAGTTTCTCCAGAGACTTTAAGTAGACGTTTAAATTCTACATGTACAACTTCAGAACAATATTTAGAAATAAAAGGTAGCTTGGGTCTAAAAATAAGAAGAATAGGTGTTTTTAATTAAATAAATATAAACATATAATATTTCGAAGGGTGGGTGAGTAGGAACTGTCGGCCATAATAAAAAAAAAAAAATAAAGGAACTGGGTAAGATTACAATCGAACAGTTCTATACTTGCAGAAAAAATAGGTGAAAACGGTCAAAGACTTCCTAATATTAGACCGTCGGCAGTTGTAAATGTCGCTACAGACTGCTTCACCGGGGTTAGGCTGAAATGTCTGTCCTAATGTACAGTCGGACCTTATAACGAGTGTGATATCGTAAAGAGGTAGGATAATCCGTTAAGCTACACACAGTGGATAACTCGCCGCACGAGGTAAACTCTTGAATTATGAAGAAAATTATTCTTTATAATTTTTTATTAAATAAGATGTATATATATAAAAATATCTTTTTTAATTTAGTTAATTAAGGTTGATCAATGTTAATACCAGTATTGATAATTAGTTCTTTAGTTCACATATACTCAATAAGCTATATGAGTAGTGATCCTCGAGGAGGCCATATTACGGGAAAATGTGGTTATGGGGATAAATTGCCAAATTCCGGAGACACCCTAAAGTTTAAGATACCAAGCATTATATGAAAATATGTATGTGGCTGAAGTAATTACTCAGGTATGGTAACAATGCTTAAAATTTGTGAAAACAAAATGGACAATCGCGGATCTAAATCAATTTTAAATAATAACCAAAAATTTAGAGTTGTAAAAGAGCAACGAGTAGACGGCAATTGATTTGTTAATTCTTCTTTAATAAATTTAAGATGTACTCTAAATGGTTTCGAGAGAAACAGTGTTAAATTTCAGAGTTATAACCCTTGAAATTTTATTGTAAAAATCCCATCTAAGCAATTCGATTATAAAACTTTTTCTACCAGTACTTTTACACATATTCATCCCAGAGCTTTATCTGGTTTAATAGATGGCGAAGGTTCATTTTGTGTTATAGTAGATAAACAAAAAACCCGGAAATTAGGTTGACGCGTAGAATTGAAATTTCATTTAGGTCTACATATTAAAGATCTTAATATATTATATACTTTACAAGAAAGCCTCGGGGGAATCGGTGCTATTTACTTAAAACAAAAAAGAGATCTGGCTGATTTTACAATCTTTTCAAACAAAGATTTAAATAAACTTATTCTTTTTTTAGAAAAATATCCTATAATTACTAAAAAAGCTGCCGATTATATATTATTCAAACAAGTCTTAGAACTTGTAAATAATAAAGACCATCTAACTGTTGAAGGTTTAAATCAAATTATTAACATTAAAGCATCAATGAATTTAGGTTTATCTGATACATTGAAATCAGAGTTTGCTGGATATGTTCCAGTTATGAGACCTCTAGTTAATGACCCTGAGAATCTGGAATTAGACCCTCATTGAATTTCAGGGTTTGTTAGTGCTGAAGGAAACTTTGATATTCGTATGCCATCTACTAATAGTAAATTGGGTCGTAGAGTTCAGTTAAGATTCAGAATCTCTCAACATAGTAGAGATATCAAATTAATGGAAAAATTAGTTAAATATTTTGGTTCCGGAAATGTTTATAAATATGGAGGTAAATTTGCTGTAAGTTTAGCAATAGTTGATTTTACTCATATAACCAAAACAATAATCCCTTTTTTTGAGAAATACCCTATAATCGGTGTAAAGCATAAGGATTATCTGGATTGATGTAAAATCCATAGTTTAATGGTTAATCGTTCACATCTTACAGTTGAAGGTATAAGTTTAATTGAAGAGATAAAATTGGGTATGAATACTGGTAGAAAGGTTTAAAGAAGTTTAATTAATTTTTAACTTTTAATAATTACTTGTAAGATAAATTTTATTTTTTTTTTGCATAATCCTAGATTTTTTAGCTATTTAAGTTTATTTACTTTTATGATGATAATACTTGTAACAGCCAATAATTATTTATTAATGTTTGTAGGGTGAGAAGGTTTTACACAGGGGTATTTAATTAAATTATTGATATTTTTAAGTTTTATGCTTAAATTAGTATATTATATTTCTTATAAAATTTGTGGTGTGTCTATAAATAATCTAAATCAGGCTGTTGTAATATCGCAACATAAAAATAATTCTATTTGTAATTCTAACTGTGATGTTACATTACACCCTTTAAGTAGCTTAAGACTAAAAAACTTTAATTGTATAAATCGTAGATATTATTCAACAAGTAAATTATCTAAAAAATACAAAGAGGAGTGTGAATTAACACCTGAACAAAAAGAAATACTTATAGGTATTATTTTAGGTGACGGGTTTTTAGAGAGATTAAAAATAACATCTAATACAAGATTAAAATTAGATAATGCTTATCCAGATCAAGAAGATTTTGTAAGAAAATCTCGAGAATTATTAGATTCCATTACTAATATGGAGCCTAAAGTTTTAACTAGAACAAACAAAAAAACTAATAAAGTTACACAGTCTATATATTTTTGAACTTTAACTTTACCTTGTTTAAATCACTTTCATGAATTATTTTATAAAGATAAAATAAAATCGATTCCCAATAACATTGAAGAATTGTTAACGGAAAGGGGATTAGCTTTCTGATTAATGGGAGATGGATATTACAGAAAAGATAGAGGAGGTGTTACGATCTGTACAGATTCTTTCACACTGAAAGATGTTGAATTATTAGTCTCTGTTTTAATTAATAAATTCGGACTTTCAGCGACAGTAACGAAACGTAAAGAAAATGTTTATAGAATATATATACATAAAAAAAGTGTTAATCTATTAATAGATCTGGTCGAGCCTTATTTTATCTCGAGGATGCACTATAAATTGGGGGCATAATAATTTAAAGAAATTCAAGAACAAATTTAGTTACCTTAATAGCCTTAAATGACTAAACTTATATAAATTAAGAAATAGATTTAACATATTTGCTAGAAATATAACGAATGTAAATAATAACGAGAGTACTTCTTTAATAATAGGATCTTTATTGGGTAATTCTTATTTAGAGAAGAATGAAAAAGGTGTTAAAATTATATTAATAAAATGTAGCGGAAATATAGAATATTTAATGAAATTTTATAATTATTTTAACAGTATAGGCTTTTGTAAATCAAAAAAACCTCACTTATATAAAATAATAACTAAAAAAAATAAATCATTATATTACTGAAAAGCAGAAAGTTATTATTTAACTCAACTTAAATGGATATATGAAATGTTATACCCAAAAGGTGTAAAGACTATACCTTCAAATTTAAAAGAGTATTTAACACCTTTATCTCTTGCTACGTGATATTTAGACAATACAGAAAAGTTGTATATTTCAAGCAACCAAGGTTTTGATTTAAATAGTGAAAATGTATATTATATATCTAAAATTTTGAAAGATAAATATAATATAAATACATCCTATAAATTAGAAAGTAAAGGAAAAATTGCTTTTTATGTAGATAATGAAAGTTTAAATAATTTTAGTGAAATAGTAAAACCTTATATTTCTTCTTCTTTACAGCATAAATTAAATAGTTCACATAATAAATTAACTATGTGAAATAATTTTGCTATGCATAATTCCTGCGAAGCACGCACATCCTTAAGTAAAAGTTCTAATTTATTATTGCAAAATGGCATAAGAAATTATTCTACTATTGTTAAAAATATAAAATATTCAGCTCAATATAAAAAAGACTATATATTAACTGATATTCAAAAAGAAGTATTAATAGGTATAATATTAGGTGATGGATTCATAGAAAGAGCTAAACCTAGCCATAACGCAAGAATTAGAATAGAACAATCTTTTCCTGAAAAAAGTGAATATTTAAAAAGTTTACACGAATTATTAGCACCTTTAACTTCTATGGAACCTACTATATTGACAAGAACAAATAAAAAAAGAGGTATTATAACTCAATCTTTGTATTTTAGAACTTTAGCTATGCCTTGTTTAAATTATTACCATGAATTATTTTACAAAGATAATGTAAAAAGAATTCCGGAAAATTTAGAAGAATTATTAACAGCTAGAGGGTTAGCTTATTGAATTTGTGATGATGGAGGTAAGTCTATTCATAATCAAACTATCCTTCATACTAGATCTTTTACTAAAAAAGATGTAGAATATATTCAAACAGTTTTAAATAAAAATTTTGAACTAAGAACTAGATTAGAAGAAAAAAAACAAGATCAATGAGTTATCTATATACCTGTTCGTCAAAAAATAAAGTTAATAGATATTGTAGGCCCATATATGCATAAATCTATGATGTATAAATTATAAGTTTAGTTATAGTTAGGAATAAAACATAATTATTCCTAGCAACACCGTTGTAAACGATCAAACAAATAGAGTTAATTTAGAGATCGTCGATTATTTTATTAATCGCGACAGACTGGTCCAAAGGTGGGTGGTGATTTAACGATGGGAGGGCGGGTAGGCAATCGTTTAATCACTGCTTAATGCACAGTCGGGATTTTTATATTTAATACACTTTAAATATACCAAGGCTTTATGTGAATCCAATTAGGTTATAAAGTACAGGGAGTATACTTTAACTCTTAATAATAGTATACTTTTAAAATTCGGTAGGAGTTTGCTCATATTTATTAGTAAGTTTTTGATTTACCAGAATAGCGGCTAATCAAAGCTCTATTTCTGCCTTCTTAGCTAATAGAGTAGGGGATTGTTTTTTAACTATAGGTATGTTTGCTATATTATGATGTCTAGGTAATTTAGATTACGCTACAGTATTCTCATTAGCCCCTTATATTAATAGTAACGTAGTTATTATTACAGGTATATGTTTATTAATAGGTGCAATGGCTAAAAGTTCCCAAGTTGGTCTCCACATTTGATTGCCTATGGCGATGGAAGGTCCTACTCCCGTTTCAGCATTAATACACGCAGCTACTATGGTAACCGCAGGTGTATATTTATTAATGCGTAGTTCACCCCTAATTGAGTATAGTAGTACTGTATTACTATTATGCTTATGGTTGGGAGCAATAACAACCGTTTTTAGCTCTCTCATCGGTTTATTTCAGCAAGATATTAAAAAAATAATAGCGTATTCTACTATGAGTCAACTTGGAATGATGGTTGTAGGAATCGGATTATCTTCTTATAACATAGCTCTATTCCATTTAATAAATCATGCTTTTTATAAAGCATTATTGTTTTTAGGTGCGGGTAGTGTTATTCATGCTGTAGCTGATAATCAAGACTTGCGTAAATATGGAGGATTAATAAATTATTTACCCTTAACATATTCAGTTATGCTTATAGCAAGTCTAAGTTTAGTTGCTTTCCCTTTCATGACAGGTTTTTACAGTAAAGATTTTATTCTAGAATCTGCTTATGGACAATTTAATTTTTCTGGGGCTGCTGGATATATAATAGCTACTATTGGTGCAGTATTTACAACTTTATATTCTGTTAAAGTTTTATATTTAACTTTTTTAGCTAACCCTAATGGTACTAGAGCTTATTATAGACTTGCTATTGATAACTTGTTTAGTAACCCTCAAAATTATAAACCAGCTCATGAAGGTGACTTTTTCTTAACTTCACCTTTAGTAATATTAGCTTTATTTTCTATATTCTTTGGTTTCATTACTAAAGATATCTTTATAGGTATGGGTTCTAGCTTATTTGTAGATAATAGTTTATTTATTCATCCTATACATGAAATAATGATAGATACAGAATTTGGCGTACCTGTCCTATTTAAATTATTACCTTTCATATTTACAATATCTTTTAGTGTAATAGCTTTAACTTTATCTGAGTTATTGTCTGAATTAGTTCTTAATTTGAAATTATCCAGATTAGGTTATAATATTTTTGGTTTTTTTAATCAAAGATTTTTAATTGAATTTTTTTATAATAAATATATTACAAATTTAATTCTTAATTTAGGTGGACAAATTACGAAGGTTCTGGATAAAGGTAGTATAGAATTATTTGGGCCTTTTGGCTTAGAAAAAGGTTTAGTAAGATTAAGTAAGAATATATCATCTTTAAGTACAAGTCATGTAACATCTTATGCACTCTATATTTTAATAGGTTTTGTATTATATTTATTCTGTTCTCATGGACAATTTTATTTGCCGTTAATTTTTGTAATCATACTCCTGTTAATAGCTGGTAATGATGAAAGTAACGCAGAAACTTCACCTATAACTTCGCCTAGGAATACAAATTATTATGATAATAAACTAAAAAAAAAATCCTCTATATATTTATAATAATAAAATGATGTTTTCTACATCAACTCCTTTTTTTTATTCTGATAATTCCGGGGATAATCCTGAACCAAATTCAAACCCCAATGGTGATAACCCAATGGTGATAATCCCGAAGATGAAGAGGCTGGAAATAACGAAGACTCTAATAGTAATTCTAATGATAACTCGGAAAATATGGAAAATTCTAGTAATTCTGAGGATAATCCTAATCCTGAAAATAACGAAGACTCTAATAGTGATTCTGACAAGGGTTCAGCTATGGATGTGAATGACCCAGAATATCATAATGTTGAAGAAATAAAAGATCCTGAACATAATGCACCTGAACGAATTATGGGTGATTTAGATAAAGCTAAAAATAATGATCCTGATACTTTAGAGGAAGTGTTAAAAGATCTTGAAAAGTATTTGGAAGAAGAATTCATTCCAGAATACAAAAGATCAGAGAGTGAAGCAGATGACTTAGAAGCGGAAGGGGCTAGATCTAAACGACCTCGATCTGATAATCCGTAAGAGGAAGAAGAAAATAATAAACGTCAAAAATCCAATAATGAGGGTGACGATGGTGAGGATGGTAATGATAGTGGCGATGATGGTATTGGTAGTGGTAGCTCTGGTAATAATCCTTCAACTTCAAATAGAGTAATACGTTTATCTCCTCTTGAAGAAATTGAAAAGGAAGAGAAGTTTTACCCTAAAATTAGTGATGATCTTTGAATAGAGGGGCTTATAAATACAGGCGGGGAGGAGTTTATACTTACGGACATGGATCTGGGTGCGGATTTCAGTCTAATAGAGATATTAAATGCTTTAATGTATTTCATCTATTAATATCGCATTTTTCTTTTGCCTTTTTCCTTTAATAGCCTATTTATGTAAAGATTATCCGTTATATATTAGTGATAATATCATGTGTTGTGTTGTGTTGTGTTGTATATAGTTTCATAAAAATAAAATATAATAAGAATATGACAAGTATAATATTCACTTATAAAAAAAAAAATGGGAATTTTTATTTAATAAAAGGTCTGGGCTACTGATTAGTTGACAGGCCATAGCTGGTTGTGGTACGGTGACTCCTTCTTGTTATATATTACGTTTAGCTAAGTAGTGCTTCGCACTAATATATAAAAGCGGAGTAATTAATTGGAAGTGTATTTTAATGCAATCTGAATATTAATTGTATGAAATAATATACGGGTAAAAGGTGGGGAGCTAAACGTCTAATTCAATCATATGCTACTAATATTTGTGTAATAAAATATGCAATACCTTATCATATGGTTATAGATTTAGGATTTAGTACATTAATATTAAAATAAAACTACTTTTAAATATAATAATATATTATAAAGTTTTAGATTGGAATTCTGTAGTAGGGTTTTGTCGTTAGGTTTAATGATCTTTATTAATTTCCATCTTAAAAAAAAAAACACACATGAGAATATTAAAAAGTCATCCTTTATTAAAATTAGTTAACTCGTATCTTATTGATGCATCACAACCTAGTAACATAAGTTATTTATGAAACTTCGGTTCTCTATTATTACTTTGTTTAGTAATTCAAATTGTGACCGGAGTTACTTTAGCTATGCATTATAGTCCTAATGTATTAGAAGCTTTTAATTCTATAGAGCATATTATGCGTGATGTAAATAACGGATGATTAGTGCGTTATTTACATAGTAATACAGCATCAGCTTTCTTCTTTTTAGTTATTAATTTATATGTAGGTTTTATTTACTTCGCATTGTGTAACCCTTTCTTTAATTTAAATAAACGTTGTATACACTTTCCAACATTTACTGGTAATAGAGCTCTGTTCTCGTTGTTTACCAATGGTAAGTATAGCAGAGCATTATCGTCTACATTAAGCATACACAGTATAGGGCTAAAGTCTCAAAGTAAAAGATTTCTAAGTACAACAAGTGAAATATCAGCCGATACTCCTAACCCTAAAAGCTTAGATTCCCTTTCGGATCAGGACTTTACCGAGTGATTCAGAGGTTTTGTTGATGCTGAAGGTAATTTTTTTATACAAAACTTGGATAACCGTATCAAACTAATTTTCACTCTTTGTCTCCAGATTGACGAAACACCTTTGATAAAATATATTGCAGAAAGATTAGGTGTAGGTACTTTCTCTTTAAGAGAGAGCTCTGTAAATTACACTATCTCAAGTAAACAGGATATACCTGTAATTTTTGGAATATTGGACAAAACACCCCTTAATACTAGTAAAAACTTAAATTACATGATGTTTAGACAAGCATATGATCTTTATTTTAATCGTAAATCTACTAATATCACCCCAGAACTATTACAAGAAATTCTTGCTCTTAAAGAAAAAATGAATAAAAATCGAGTGGAATTTAAACAACCGATAGATCACGTAATACATATTACTCCTTACTGGCTGTTGGGTTTTGTAGAAGGTGAGGGTTATTTTTCCACAAATAAAACAGATTACAGCTTAAAATTTGGTATAGGACAAACTTCACAGGAAGTAGATGTACTAGAAGCTATTCAAAAATTTTTTTTAGCCTTACCTGTCAAACATTACGTTGAAAGAAATAATATTAACTTGGTTAGCTTAGCTACATATAGCCCCGCCAAAAGTAGGGACCATAAAAATATGGCCCAGTTAGTTATAAGTCAGAGATATTTTATTACTAATGTTATTGTACCTTTTTTTGATGGTTTAACTTGACTAAGTAAAAAATTTAAGGATTATACTGACTGAAAATTAATTTTATCTCTTATAAATCAGGGATGACATTTTATGGAAGAAGGTAAAAATCTGATTCATTTAATTGCCAAGGGTATGAATAACTATAGATTATCTACTAGCTTAACATCGATAGAGGATGCTTCACGAGTAGATGTGAAAGAAAGAACCTTAAAACTTTTATCTTGTCCTTCGAATTTTGAAGTACAAGCGAATGGAAAAATACTAATAAAATCCTTAGGTACTTATCTTAAGGGTAGAGGTAACGTAGGTGTTAATGTTTTAGATATCAAGGGTGAAATAGTATTTAAGTTTAACTCGATAAAGGATTGTGCTTTATTTTTCAATGTTCATACTAGAACTATAAACAGAAGATTAGAAAATGGTTCTTTTGTTGAGTATAATAGCCAAAAATTGGTGTTTAAACGTGTCGTAGATTTGCCTTAATGTCATATCACAAGTATACAACAATATAAATAAAGAAAGTAAATCTAATCTTAAATAAGCCTAAATTTTCCATTACTATTGAACGGGACATGGCGATGGATATATAAGTAAGAGGATTGAGAAAACTCTTAAGGCTAATTTGTAGAAGTGAACCTTCTGCTATAAACCATCAAATTGCGGGAACACCCTAAAGCAATTTCAACCAAGCAAACGTGGTAACACAGTTTGTGGCTCAGGTAATGACTCGAGGTAAGGTAAAATCGAAATTGATATACGAAAGTAGAATGGGTAATCCGCAGCCAAGTGCCATAAAAATGAAAGCGTACCTTTTGCATAATGGATCCGTTAAGATTAGATTCATTACAAGCTAGGTAAAGTTCTTTATAATGGTATGCAGTTCATCGACTAAATGTTGGTTGGCGCAAGCTTAAGATATAGTCAGACCCTACTTGAAAGAGTACAGGATAATAACGGGTTAAGCTAATGAGCAAAGAAATAGGAGCAAATACTATAAAAACTTTCTTTTTTTTTTTTTTATGGTTCTAAGGTTATACCTTTATTGTCTTTAAATGGGCGGCTATCTGCAGAAATGTGTAATCAGATTGCGGCTTAGGGAGAAGGACCCTAACTCAGCCTGTTTTGTAGGGTACTACAAATGGTAAAAGGGTAGATTTGGTACTTACACATAGGAAGAGGTATGTACTATGGGTCATACAGAGCTCCAAGAACATTAGTTTGAGCTATAGGTACAGTAATACTTATACTTATGATGGGTACAGGTTTCCTGGGTTTGTCAAATAGCCCAAAATGATTTGAATTCAATCATAGCAACAATAACAATATAAATAAATTCAACTCTTATTACACTAGACCTAGTACTTTTATAAGTGTAAATAAATCAAATACGATAGGAATAAGACATTTTTCTGTAACCTCTCCGGGTAGGTTAATTAGTGAAGAGTTAACGAAATTCATATCCGAAAAAAACCTTAATCCCGTTTTTATATATGAAGATTTATTTGATAAAACTGTTAAATCTAGAGTTTTGAATGATACTCGAGGTCTTAGTGGTATTTATTTAATTTTAAATAAAGTTACTCTGGATTATTATATAGGATCAGCTTCCACGGGTAGATTCTATGCTAGATTTTCTAATCATTTATTCAATTTTCATGGTAGTAAAGTAGTTAAAAATGCAGTAAAGAAACATGGTGTATCTTCTTTTGCATTTTTAGTTTTAGAGTTGTTTCCTGAGATAGTAAACAAAGAAAATAATAAAAAATTATTGGATTTGGAAGACTTTTACCTAAAATCTTTATTACCTAATTATAATATATTAACTGAAGCGGGTTCAAGTTTTGGTTATAAACATAACGAAACTACTAGATTAAAAATGAAAACTAGTTATAGTGAAGAGCGTAGACTAGCTCTTGGTGGTTTAAATAAAGGTAAAAGCTTTTCTCCCAGTACTCTTGAAGCAATGAAACAATCTGCTTTAAATAGAATCAAACCTATATATTCAGAAGAGGGTATTCAAAATATGAAAAAGAGTTCTAAAGCTATACTAGTTTATAACATGGACTATACAGTATATGGTGAATTTCCTAGTATAACAGAAGCATCTAAATCTTTAGGTTGTTCTCCAAAAACCATATCTCGGGCTTTACAAACACCAAAAAAGATATTAAGAAGACGTTGAATTGTTAAATATATTTAAATGTTGTTGTAGGTTTGAATTTTAATTATAGTCCTACGAGTAAAACTTTTTATGCAATTTATAAAAAAAAATAAAAAGTAAAGTAGAATAGCCCGACAGGGCTATTGAAGAAATATTTGAATTTCTTTGGCAATGTTAGTGAATACGATCAAAGAATTTTAAGTTTTGTTTTATTTAGATAAAGGCTAACCTTAATAAAATATAGAACTAAAAGTTAGAGATCGTCGGTTATTTATATGATCGCGACAGGCTGGGTCACTAATGGGTATCTGAAATGATGCTTAATGCACAGTCGGAATATTTAGTTATATAATATGACTAATAGAATATACGAATTCAAAGTTATTCTAGCTTTTTATAAATGTCTTTTAATTTATATTAAGTATATTTGTATGTTTTACCTTATGGTCAAATGAGTTTATGAGGTGCAACAGTTATCACTAATTTAATTAGTGCGATACCATGAATTGGACAAGATATAGTTGAGTCAATAAAAACTACAGTTTTGGGTATTAGTGTGATTTTGATATATTCAATATTACCTACAATAGGTAATGTACATAAAAACGCTTTAAAGAAAATGAGTAAATTATTAGATAAAAAAGATTATGTTGACGTACCTACGTCTTTTTTAGCCTTTTTAGTTGGATTAATAGATGGAGATGGTTATATTCAAATTACTAAAACAACTAAAGGATTTATAACAATGAAATTAGTTATTTCTTTACATATAGAAGATATTTCAACTTTGGAATATATCCATTCTACTTTAAAATTGGGTAATATAAATACATATAAAGATTTAAGAAGCCCCAGTTGTAAATTAGTAATAAATAGAACTGAACTACAAGAAGTTTTATTTCCTTTATTGATACATAATAACATATTCTTTTTAACTGACACTAGAGTTAATCAGTTTAATTTGGCTATGCATATTCTTAAAAATGATATAAAAATGTTTGATCAAATACCATCAAAAGACAATATTGAAGATGTATTTAAATTACCGAAAGATGCAAAGGGTTACACATTATTACATTTTTTTAAAAATTGAATTGTAGGATTTACATGTTCAGAAGGTTCTTTTTTTATTAAAAGCAATAATGATGGTTGTTTTCAGTTAAAACAAAGAATACATACAAATTTATTTGAAGCCTTTAAATTAGTGTTTAATACTACAAGAAAAATAGACACTACTAAGAATTTTAACCAGTTTGGTGTTAGTTCTAAATCTGATATTCAAACAGTTATAAATTTCTTTTCTTTCGAGGGTTTACATCCTTTAATTGGATTAAAGTACATTCAATATATGAAATGATTAAATAATTTACAAAATACTACGCGCTATAGTAAATTACATTACCCAAAACTGTAAAATGGGCTCCTTAAAAATAATGCTGGCTATTACATAAGCTATGCTCTAATTATTTTTAGAGGCAAATGGGGAAAATTACAAGAACATTTAATAATACTACCTCCCGGCTATTAAATTACTTGTAGCGGAACTTAATTCGGTTAATTAAAAGGAATTAAGGACGTTCAACGACTAATGAGTGAGTTAAACCAACAATAAGCTCAACACGATAACCCCAGGATTTTATAACGTTAGCTATACAGCTGCGTATTAAATAAAGTTCAAGATATAGTCTAGTTACATCTGAAAGGATATAAAGTATAAATTAAAAATTATACAAAATTATATTGTCATATGAGGAGGTTTTTCTGTGAATAATGCAACTTTAAATAGATTTTTTGCATTACATTATCTTTTACCTTTTATATTAGTAGCTTTAGTTTTAATGCATTTAATAGCGCTTCATGATACAGCGGGTTCAAGTAATCCTTTAGGTGTTTCAGGTAATTATGATAGAATAACATTTGCGCCTTATTACTTATTTAAAGATTTAATTACTATTTTCATCTTTATTTTTGGTTTAAGTTCATTTGTTTTCTTTATGCCTAATGTTTTAGGTGATAGTGACAACTATATAATGGCAAATCCTATGCAAACTCCAGCTGCTATTGTGCCTGAATGATATTTATTACCTTTCTATGCTATATTGAGATCTATACCAAATAAATTATTAGGAGTTATAGCTATGTTTGCTGCTATCTTAGCAATAATGCTATTACCTATAACAGATTTAGGTAGATCAAAAGGTTTACAATTTAGACCAATAAGTAAATTGGCTTTCTGAGTTTTTGTGGTAAATTTTTTAATCTTAATGAAATTAGGAGCTTGTCATGTGGAAACTCCATTTATAGAATTAGGACAGTTGAGTACAGTTCTATATTTCAGTTATTTTATAATAATTGTGCCTGTAATTAGTTTAATTGAAAATACTTTAGTTGATTTATCTTTTGGGGTACTTCATAGTAAAAAAAATACGAAGTAAGATTCTTATTAGTACAGTTGATATAAATAATCATAATCCTAGGATTTCTAAAAGATCTTTTCATAGTACTAGAAGTCTTCATGCTCCTATTGATACAATCTATGTTAGCCTTCAAATTATGCAATTGATAGATGTGAAAGAGATAGTTGCTAATGTAACCATAGCGTTAGAGAATGGTGATCATATGCATGCAGCTGTAGCAAAATCGGTTGAATTTTTTTCAAGTCTTACAAAGGATGGAACTATGACATGTGGTGAATCGTGGGGGTTTGATACTAAATTATTAGCTAGTGATAAAATACAATCTAGCCCTACCCTAACAGCACTTAAAAATTTGGGAGCAGAGATGGATGCTAACATTAGAAAAGCTGAAGCTTTTCGTGATTGAGGAATAATGTATAATAAGAAGCACTTATTTGACTTAAGGAGATAAGTAATAATTATTTTTTTTTGTATAAGTTATATTATAATTAGTTTTAGTCAAGACTAAGGGCTAATTTAATTAATATTAATAAATTAGGAGTTTGTCATGTACTTTAATTTCTAAAAAAAAAAAAAGTAAAACTAAATAGGTAATATATATAATGAATACTTATATTCATTATTTATTTAATCCTTTTAAATAGGTTTAATAAAAAGTGGAGTGCGTACTTCGTACTTCGTACGAAGTTTGGATCCATTTTTAAATACGTTTAAAAGAAAAGGGAGAAGCCTTAATTTTTGTAGCTAACTAGCTTGTTTATTTTATAATAATTAAAAATTTTAAGTTAAAGCCCATCTTATTTCCTCTTACCTTAGCACATCTAACATTATTTATTTTGTGTACTGCTGGCTAGTTTCACAGCAGCAAGGTAGCCTATTAGCTTAAAGATAAAGCCAAATACTTCTAATATTTTGATTTTAGTTCAAATCTGAAATAGGTCAATTTAGGTATTCAATTTTGTTAATATTTAATTAATGAAAAAATTAATATAAATTTATATGTTACTGATTAATCAGTTTAATTATTATTTAATTAAATAAAAACTAGTATATCAAGATATATTTTATATATAACGGTTATTCAAGCTGAATTTATCCTAAATGTATTTGATGCAGATATATCTCCAGAGATGCTAAGCATGTATGAGAATGATGAAATACCAATGTCATCAACTCCAGATATAATTGATAATCTCTCAGCTACACCTAATCAAGTTGATCATATAGCGAGAACAATTCAAAGTCAATTTGATTATCTAAATCCTACATTTGACGAAATGACCTTTTCGTTAGATAATGTTGCGGAGGAGTTTAGACATTTTATCTTAAACGAAGATAGTTATAGATTACTAGGGGAATTCTCTAGATATATTAACGTTTATCTAGAGTACCTTCGTACTTTTTTTTTTATAAGAAAATCTATAAGCTGTAATACGTCGGATAGAGCCAGGATCACAATTTTTACATAATCATCCTGAATTACGTACAAGTTTTGAGATGGTATGTTTTAATGCACAACCTTTATTAGATGCATTAAATATTTTTTTTTAGCCATTCAAGATCTACTCTGGAGGAGATTAGAAATATAAGGGAACAATATTATATTAGTCGTCTGCGTAGCATAGAAAAACCATTTTTAAAGATTAAATTTACTGTATTTATAGTACCTACTATTAATTAAGAGCGCTTATCTAAATAGACCCGCTTAATACATAATAAAAGTTTGTTAAGGACTATTTGCTGAACCTATAGTATACATATTGTGCATTGTTTGAGTGGGAGCTGTTAGCTACAAATACGCACCAGGAGGTATTATTACTGGGTACGTTATGTTTAATTTTATCTTTGATTATTATTCATCATGCTATAATATTTTGATAAAAAAAAGGAAATAAAGAAATGTTATAGTATATAGGGTATACTATAATATATATTATGGAAGGATTATGAAGTAAATGGTTTACACTTTGATTGCAAATCTTAAGTAATAGGTTCGATTCCTACATAATCCTATTTAAATTTACTAATTATCTTAAATAACACAATATATAAGATATATCTATATAAATATAGATACCTTCGGAAAATGCTAGTGAATCGGAAGAAGCAGAGAGTTATAGGCCATATTCAACTCAACCTAAGGTTATCTCTAGTTGGGTTGAGCGATGGTTTTTATCAACTAATGCTAAAGATATAGGTACGTTGTATTTGATCTTTTCACTATTTTCGGGGTTACTGGGGACAGCTTTTTCTGTCTTAATTAGAATGGAATTGAGTGGACCTGGTGTTCAATATATAGCTGATAATCAATTATATAATAGTATCGTTACAGCTCATGCCCTTTTAATGATTTTCTTTATGGTTATGCCAGCTTTAATAGGAGGATTTGGGAATTTTTTACTGCCTTTAATGGTAGGTGGGCCAGATATGGCAAATTTAAAAAAATTTTATTCTTTTTCACCTCGTTACATAATAAGTATATTAAACCAAATTAAAATTTATTCTACATATACTAATGTTAACCTTTTTAGTTATGATCATATTGGTTCTTATTTAGCTGGATTGTTCGAAGGTGACGGCCACATTTCTATTAGTAAACCTAATTCAAATTCGAAGAACTTATCTTTATCTATTACTTTCCATTTAAAAGATTTGCCTTTAGCTGAAAAATTAAAAGATGTTTTAGGATATGGGTGAATAAGAATAAAAAAAGAAGATAATGCATGTGTATTAATTTTTCACACTAAAGATGGATTAATTTTTATTGTATCTTTAATGAATTTTTATTTAAGATCCCCTAAATTACTAAAATTTAATGAATTAATAGATAATTTAAAAACTCGTTATAATGTAGATATTGAAAAACACGATTTCCAGACTCAAGATTTTAGTAAAGATGGCTGATTAGGAGGATTTATAGATGCTGACGATTCCTTTGGAATTATTTTTACTAAAAAAGAAATGGATGAATTAAGTAAAACAACTAAAAAAAGAAAAGTGGGTTGTAGATTTAGAATTGAACAAAGAATGATTTGTCCTTATTCTAATTTAAGTTATGAACCTTTATTTACAAGTATAGCTAAATTTTTAAATGTTAATTTAAACATAACTAATAGAGTTGGTGGACTAGCCTGCGGAGGAAAACAATATTTTAATGTTACGGCTAAAAGTAGAAATAGTCTTAGAATTTTAAAAGAATATTTTAATACTTATTCTTTATTTAGTTCTAAACATCTGGATTATAAAGATTGATTAAAAGTTGTGGACTTTATACTCGCTCAATCACACTATGAAGAAGATAACTTAGAAATAATAGAAGAATTAAAAAATAATATGAATCATAATAGATCATATTTTAATTGACAACACTTAGATGTACTCGGTTATACAAGACAAATAAAAAAAATCTTCAGCCCACCTTTTTCCTGGCGTTCTTGGTACTGCAAACTCATTATTTTTCCTTTTGAACAAAAATAAAATTAAGAGTTTACTATAGTGACTCTGCAAATGCGCGTGTAAATATTAATAATAGTAGTAATAAAAATTTAGGTTCTTACTTAGCAGGTTTATTTGAAGGAGACGGTCATATTTGAATTCAAAAAAAAAGGTAGTAAAACTCATAACCCTAGATTTTGTATAACTTTTGGTTTAAAAAATGAGGCTTTATGCCAAAAATTGTTAAATATTATAGGATCAGGATTTATTAGATATAAACACGGAGAGAATGCTTGTGTTTTAGTTGTTTCACCTGTAGTAGGTTTAAAAAAAATTGTAAATTTAATTAACGGGGAATTAAAAACACCTAAAATACACCAACTTCATAGTTTAATAGATTGATTAAATAAAAATCACAATGCTCAATTAGAAAAATTACCTTTAAATAAAGATAATTTAGAAAATAGTGGTTGATTAAGTGGATATGTAGATGCAGATGGAAGTTTTTCTGTACAATACACTAAAACAGAAGATGTAGCTTGCGCAGCAAAAAAAAAGAAAAATTTCTTGTAGATTGAGAATAGAACAAAGAATGTTAGATCCTATAACAAACGAAAGTTATTACGATATTTTGAATCAAATATGTTTATTCCTAAATTGTAATTTATGTACTAGAACACAGAAATCTACTAATAACTCATATTATACTTTAGCTGCAACTAGTAAAGTATCTTTAGCTATTGCAATAAATTATTTTAATAAATATCCTTTATTTACAAGTAAATATTTAGATTATAAAGATTGAGAAGAAGTAGCAAATTTACTTATTAATAATCAACATTTAACGGATGAGGGTATAAATACGGTAGAACTTGTAAGAAGTCGCATGAATACAAAAAGAATTGAATTTAATTGAGATCATTTAAAGAATTTTTATGACTAAATATTTACTATAAGCATTTTTATTTTGATACATAGTATACATTTTTCTGCGTAGCCTACTAAAATAGAATAGGCCCTGTAAGATTATATACAGCAGGGTGGTGTAGCTGCGCAGGGATTTATTCTAACTTCACATTAATAATTTGAGTATACATACTTTGCAGTACGCATGTACGCGTTCTCTTAGGTAAAACTAAAAGCCAAGAGAATAAGGAAATAAAATAAGGGAATGCCGTGATAAAATGTAAATTTTATTATTATTATTTTGCTATAAGCATGTAATCTCTCGAAATTGAGTTTTTAACTCAGTCAACAGATGTATTGACGGCTGATTGAATAGTTCTAATACTGTTATAAAGTAAATAATATACTGAATTAGTAGTAAAACTAATACATACATGGGAGTATTATGCTGGAAACCAACGGGTAAGTTATACCTTAGTAGGATCCTCAGAGACTTTAATAAATTATTTAGCTAGTAAAATTAATTTATTAGGAATGTATATTAATTATACATTAATACGCAAAACTCCAATTTTTCTAACTAAACTAGATAGTTAGGTAAATATTAAAAGTTGGATGAAGACATAGTCCGTCTGGGTAAGAAATTACTTAGGTTATTTAACGATTTTATACTTTTTTATTGTTTTGCGATGGCGGTAGCGATAGCGATGGCGGGGGTGGTGGAGGTAGTGAAGATTTAAGGGGAGGGGGTAATAATGAACCTAGTGGTTCAAATCAAAACCCCCGACCTGATAGAAGTTGATGAAAGACTGTTTTTAATGTAAATAGTCCTTCGGCTCCTTCGGCTTCTTCGGCTCCTTCGGCTTCTTCGGCTCCTTCGGCTGCTTCGGCTTCTTCGGCTCAACAACAAGTTACAAGTGACGCGGATCTCGACGTACCAACTACAGATTCAGATTTAAAAAAATCTCTAAGTATATTATTACAACCCTACAAAGATGGTGGTTCTAAAAAAAATATACATAGTATAGGTATAAGTTACCTAAATGGTAAATTTTATTCAAAAAAACCTGAACTTGAAGATATAGTTAATCTTTTAAATATGTTTGAAGAACGTAATCCTGAGGTGTTTCACAAAACTAGACCCAGTAGGACTTCAATTAGTAAAATTTTATCTTTATTAGATAAAAAATAAAGATATTTTTTTTTTTTATTGAAGTCTGCAAGGCAAATCTTGATGTGTTTTACCTTAGTAGCGCTATGAAATATGCAGCGAAGCATTACTATCCTCAAAATCATCCTAGTATATGGGCGATTTAAAATTGTTGATTCCCAAGACTTAATAATATTAGTTTTTGATTGTTACCACCTAGTTTACTGCTATTAATATTCTCTACTTGTATAGAGGGTGGTGCAGGTACAGGTTGAACGATTTATCCACCTGCCAAATCATGTAGGAAATGATTTAAGTGGGTTAAACTGCCAAATTCCGGGGACACCCTAGAACTTCAAGTACCAAGCAATTATTGAAAAATAATTTGTGGATGAGCTAATCACTCATGTAGGGTAATAAGCTTGAAGGCTTCTGAAAAGAATGTGGGTTATCGCGGATCTAAGTCAATTACTGGTTTAAACGTCCCGCAAGCCATAAATAAACCAGTAGTTGTAAAAGAGCAACGAGTATACGGTAGTTGACGTGGTGTTAATTTACCACGTTTAAGATGTACTCTAACGGGTTTCGAGAGAAATTATCAAGTAAAAATCCTTTCTAACCAAATTAGTTTACCGTTATTGCGTGAATTTTCTTCAATATCTTCTGAGTCTTTAATTCAAAACCCTGCACTTGATAAAAGTAGCTGTGCTCTTGATCCTTGATTTATTACAGGGTTTGTTGATGGAGAGGGTTCTTTTATGATTAGAGTTAGAAAAAACCCTAAATATAGAGTTGGTTTTGTAGTTGAAGCTTATTTTTCAATAACTCTACATAAAAAAGATCTTAAGATTTTGCAAGATATTCAGTCTTATTTTGGAGTGGGTAAGATAATAAATGACGTAAATGACAAAGTTAAATTTAGAGTTGAATCTCTAAAAGATATTGTTAATGAAATAATTCCTCATTTTGAAAAATACTCTTTAATAACTCAGAAGTTAGCAGATTATTTATTATTCAGAGATGTTGTTAACATGATGATAAATAAAGAGCATTTAACTAAGAAAGGATTAAATAAAATTATATCGATTAAAGCTGCAATTAATCACGGTTTATCACCTGAATTACAGCTTTATTTTCCTGACATTTTTCCTGTTTTTAGACCTTTAGTAGAAAATAAAACAATACCAAATGGTGAGTGAATAGCTGGATTTACTTCTGGTGAAGGTTGTTTCAAAATAAGTTTAGTAAAACGAGCTAATAGAAAAATAGACCAAGTATATCTAGTGTTTCAAATAACTCAACACTCTCGTGATGAGCAATTAGTGAAGAGTTTTATTACTTTTTTTGGGTGTGGAATATTAGAAGCATCATCTAGAGATCCTGCAGTTAATTTTGCGGTCTACAAGTTTTCAGATAATTATGAAAAAATTATTCCTTTTTTTAAAAAACATAATATTTTAGGAGTAAAATCGGAGGACTTTAAAGATTGATGTGAAGCGGCTGAAATGATTAAAGCTAAGAAACATATAACTGAAGTAGGGTTAAATCAGATTATTTCAATAAAATCAGGTATGAATACAGGAAGATCGATGTAGTTTTATTTTTAGGATTAATTTGCTGTTGTTATCGCTATAGCTTTTTATTAGTATAATTCAGGTTACTAATTTTTAGGAATTTTACCGAGTAAGATTCTCTTCATTCTTATTACAATCTTTAGGTTGGAGTGATATCTGAGGGTGGTGAAGGTGGGGTATTGTAATTCCTTTTCGGCAAAGCTAGCTTCTTACTTCGCAGTAGTCATTTATAAATAGTAGCTCGGAGGGCACCTTCGTGCTACGAAGTTTGCCGTAATTTTATGTTAAACAATAAAGACCAAATTTCATACGTAAGACTCTATTGAAGTAGGGATATAGGGATATTTATTTTAATCCTCCCATCCGTTTGAATGGACGGGAGAGGCAACCACAGAAGAGTAATCTTTTTATTTGTGACAATATTCGTTTTTTTCTTTTTTATGTCAGATGGTTAAGCTCGTTGTAGCTTTAATTTTCTTAGCTATCCGCTTTCCATGCTGTGCCATAAGGATGCAGCAATACTTCGTAGTATGCACAAAAATAAGATAAATAATGTGACTAATAATTTGTATGATAAATTTTATTGCCGTGTTATCAGGTGTACAAAGTCATAGCGGACCTAGTGTCGATTTAGCTATATTTGCTTTACATTTATCAGGGATAAGCTCCTTACTTGGAGCTGTGAATTTCGGATTCTCTGTATTTGTTTTTAAATATTTAAAAAATTCAATAAGCTTTACATTAATTCTTAATAAATGTTATTTTAGCACTAAACCTAAACAAGAGTTTCAAAACAACTCTAGTAATAATAACAACTCAGGTGGTGATAATAATTCTAAAAAAAATGGAGAAAAAAATAATAAATTTAAATTGGATAACCGTTGAAAAGAGATATTGGGTAGAACAGGTCCTAATAAACATAGCCATATTCTAGCTATTGAGCTTATTAATAGTGGTGAAGCTGTGACTGCTAAAAAAATTAATGAAATTTTAGCTTACTGTAATATTAAAATTACAGATCAAGAATTAAAATCTTTAATTAATACTCCCAGTTTTACTTTAACTAATTTAAATGAAAAAAGTAGAACTAAGGAAATTATTAAAGATAAACTTGGTTTACCTAATAGTAAAGAAAGAATACCTGGTATTTATATCTTTACACACCTAAGTACAGGAAGAAAATACGTAGGTTCATCTTCACAGTTAGCTTTTAGATTAAATGGTTATATTAATCTTTCTCATAAAGAGAGTGGTCTATTAATCCCTCTCTTAAAAAAAGAAGGGTTAAAAAAATTTGCTTTACAAGTTTTTCCCTTTTATAGTAATTACATAAAAGGCTCAGAAATTGTATTAGAACAATATTATTTATTAGACCCTAGTTTTACATTAAATACTATAAGAGTTGCAAATAATCCTAGTGGATCAAATTCTAAGAGTTTATATATCTATAATAGAGATATGACTATTTTATATTTTTTTTCAACACAACAAATAGATTTTATTAGAAAATTAAATATTCATCATTCCACATTTACTAAACATTTAGAAAATGGTACTTTTTATTTAGGAAAATATCTCTTTTCAAGAGTGCCGGTGTTAACAGCTAAAGTTAAAGATATGTCTTATTTAGATTTAGGTTTAATGTTGGAAAAAGATAGAGTTAAGTATAATAAAAATAAACCTCTAAATAGTTCATCTAAAGCAGTTATATTAACAGATGTAAATAATTTAGAAAATACTATAGTGTTACCTAGTTTAGGTAAATGTGTGGAATATTTACAAGACAAAGGTCTATCCGCTTCTCAAGTAACATTGGTTAAATATATTAATTTAGGTAAAGCTTATAAAGGATACTTATGTAAATTCCTATAAAAACAAATATTGCGCAAATGAGGTTCAGATTAAATTTCTAACTATATGCTGGAACAGCTCAGTGCCTATAGGTACTTTTAATAGTGAAAATCCTATAGGTTATGCTCAATCAGCAGGAAACCAACCAGTAAGTATTTATAGATATTTACTTTAGTAGGATCCTCAGAGACTATACGTTAGACACCGTATCTAAAAAAAGGTACGCTGAAGATATAGTCCACTATACTATTAGTTAATTAATATAATTAACTATTTTCGGTGTCATTACTACGATAATGAATATGAGAACTCCTGGTATAAGATTACATAATGAGTTAATTTGTGTATAAGAGCCAAATTCCGGGGAAGCCCTAAAGCTCTTTTAACTAAGGATATTCGGGAAACTTTATATCTGGCCTAGCTAATCACTGAGGGTATAGTAATATCAAAAGAGATGATAGTATAACAGAGTTTACACTTGAAATGGGTAATCGCGGATCTAAATCAGTATTACGTGAAACCAATACTGTAAAAGAGCAACGAGTAGACGGTTCTTCAATTATAAAATAAATAGTTGTAAGGTGTACTCTGACAACTAGGAAATCTGGTCATAGATAAATATATATTTATATAATTTTATTTATCTGTTTATATAAATTAAAATATATAAACTACGATGCAACGAAATACTCTACGAATAATGTAAAATTAAACCCTAATTGAGTTACAGGATTTTCAGATGCAGAATCAAGTTTTCAACTAATTTTTTACAAAAGTCCCTTAATGAAATCGGGATGAGGTATTAAATTAATATTTGCTATACATTTACACGTAAAAGATGTTGATGTATTATATACACTACAAAAATATTTTGGTGTAGGTAATGTTACATTACATAAAGATACTGCTATTTATCAAGTAGTAGCTATTAAAGATTTATTAAAAATAATAGAACATTTTAATGTGTATCCATTAAAGACTAAAAAACATAGTGATTTCTTACTATTTAAAAAAGCATATGAATTAATATCAAATAAAGAACATTTAAGAAATTTGCAAAATTTAGTAAATATTAGAGCTTCTATGAATAAAGGTTTACCTGAAAGATTACTATTAGATTTTCCTAACACTAAACCTGAATTGAGACCAGAATTTACCTTAAATATTAAGGATAAATTATTCGATATGAATTACTGAATAGCCGGATTTGTAGAAGGTGAAGGATGTTTTTATGTTAAAACAAGTAAATCCAAAACACACAAATTAGGTTTAAGTGTAAATCTTAATTTCATAGTAGTACAAAATATAAGAGATCTGAAATTAATGGAAGAAATAAAGTCAACACTGGGTTGTGGTACTATTACAATGAATGAATCTTCAGGCATTACAAGATATGCAGTATCCAAAATATCTGATATACAAAATATAATTATACCTTTTTTCGATAAATATTCATTAATTGGAGATAAAGTAAAAAATTTTGAAGATTTTAAAAAAGTATCAGACTTAATGGTCAATAAATCCCATTTAACTGAAGAAGGGTTAAATAAAATACTATCTATAAAATCAAACATGAATAGAGAGTAGAATATGATACTATACATAAAGATAAATATTTGAATTTAAGGGTGTACCCTTATACAAAAGATATGATAATCTATATGTGAAAAATAATATAAATATAATATCAATCTATTTAAATGAAATTAGCTTTATTTGGGTGAGCTGTAGTTATAACAGCTGTGTTATTATTATTATCTTTACCTGTTTTAGCCGGTATGTGTGTGCCGGCTTTAAATTTGGCTATTTGCTGGAAAGAGTTATGAATGTTTATTATAACTTTATCAGCAGGAAACTTATTAAGTTTAAACTCATTAAGGATCCTCAGAGACTATACGCCAAAATTTGTATGTTTATATCTAAATAAAAGATTATATTCTAATTCTTTAAAAAATAATGATTTTAATTCAAATTTTGCTTCTTATTTAGCAGGTTTAATAGAAGGAGATGGTACAATAATAGTACCTAAAACTGAAAGATCTCCTAAAGGTAAATTAAATTACCCTTCAATACAAATAGTATTTGACTTAAGAGATCTTCCATTAGCTTTAATATTACAATCAAAAATAAACCATGGATCCTTATCTAAAAAAAAAGGAGTTAATGCCTATATATTGACAATAAATAATTTTGAAGGTTTAATACTTATAGCTAATTTAATAAATGGTTATATGAGAACTCCAAAAATTATTGCTTTATATAAATTAATTGATTGATTAAATGTTAGATTTGATTTAAATATAGTAAAAAAAGATAAAGATACTAGCAATATAGATTCTAATAGTTGATTTGCTGGATTTATAGATGCTGATGGGCATTTTTCAGTAAGAACTACTACTGTTTCAAAATACCCTAAAATAGAATGTAAATTTGAATTAACTCAAAGACAAAATGATCATAATAATGAAAATAATTATGAATTTTTAAATTTAATTGCAGATTTTTTATTAACTACTGTAAAAGGATTTAGGGTAGATCAACCTAAACCTGAATACAGAGTAAGAACAACTAGTTTAAAGGGTAATTTAATATTAATTAATTATATGGAAAATTATCCATTATTCTCAAGTAAATATTTAAATTATCAAGATTGAAAAAAAGTTTTAGAATATTTTGAAAATAAAAACCATACTAATCCTGAATCTATAAAAACTATAATTGAAATAAAATCAAAAATGAATAACAAAAGAACAGAATTTAATTGAGACCATTTAGGTAAATTTTATAACTTATACAAGTAAGAGATAGTCCCAACAATATAGTGATATATTGAGTATCTACCATAAATAATTAATTTATGAGACAAATTGTCATGAGACCTAGTCTAGTAGATCAAGATAAAATTGGCAATTACTATGCTTTTAACAGATAGAAATTTTAATACATCATTCTTTGAAACAGCTGGAGGTGGTGATCCTATTTTATTTCAACATCTTTTCTTATGCGCGAGCAACAAACAAACTTACACTATTATATTTATTATTATATTAAGCAGCCTTACTCTGTTGACTTTATATGCTGCCGATTGTAATGACGTGAAGTCATTTAATTTTGAATCGTTTTATAAAGAATATGTAAATATATATCCTGATAATAAGTTGCCTAATTCTAATTTCTTAGAATGATTTATAGGGTTTACTGAAGGAGAGGGTTGTTTTACAATAGCTAAAAGAGGGGACTTCTCCTTTGTCATAACTCAATCTACTACAGATATAGAATGTTTAAATTTCATTAAAGATAACTTAGGATTTGGAAAAGTTATTAAACAATCTATAAAAAGTAATACACATAGATTTGTAGTCCAAGATATTAGAAATTTAGTTCTTATTTGTAACTTATTTAACGGTAATATGGTATTTCCAACCAGAAATGCCAGATTTCTAACTTTTCTTTCTGCTATTAATGAAAAGTTATTGAAGAAGAATATGAAGACGATATCTCATATAAATAATACAATATTACCTTCTTTAAATGATGCATGACTATCAGGTATTTCAGATGGTGAAGCATCATTTACTTCCAGTATTTTATCTGAACCTAACAAAGGATATAGATTTAGATATATATTAACTCAAAAATGAGATAGTAATAAAGCTACATTGGAATTTATAAATAAATTATTCGGAGATAAAGTTGGAGTAGTATACCCTCACCATGAGTCTAAAAATAATTTTAATATTTGGGAACTTAGAATAAATGGAGTGAAAAATTGTGAAAAACTATTTGAATATTTTGATAAATTTACTCTTAAGAGTAAAAAGCGTCTTAGCTATCTAAAATGAAAGGAAGTTCGTTACAAGTTAAAAAAAAAGGCGAACCATTTCAATTTCAGAAAAAAGATTTAGAGGATAAAGGACCTTATGTAGAAAAAATAAATTAAATTAGTGTATTTTATCAGGAAAAAAGGGGATTGGTTTAGCCAAAGCTATTAAATTAATAAAGCAGATGTTAAATAAATTAAGACTTTAATTAATGAATACGAAAGTATACCACAACCCTAGTTTTTAATAGTAAAATTATTGTGTAATTTTTAGGAAAAAACAATAAATATTAAAAGCAACACTAGTGGAACGGTCAAAATTAGCCTATAACAAGACCGTCGTTTACCTAAATAAACGCTACAGACTGCATCACTGGTGGGTAGCTGAAATGCTGCTTAATGTACAGTCGGATTCCTCTTTTAATATGTCCTAAAAGGCTTATATCTTATAAATGTAGGATATAGGGTTATATAGTTAACAGGTGAAATATAACTATATAATAAGGAATTGGATTCTTCGGTCGATGGTGGCCCTTTAAATTGAATTTATCGCAACAAACTATAAGCGAGGAGTTCGTTTTATATTTATTAGATACTATTAGCATAAGTTATACTTTATTGTATACCGCTTTAGTAAAAATTCTAAAAATTTACGATAATTCGCAAGTAACCAAAGCGCTTAGCACGCAAGTAGGAACTTCAGAGGCCATACGTTTGTTAAACATAAGATCAATTCATAATTTAAATAACCCTTTAGATAAATCTTTAAGATTTAAACAATGATTAGCCGGGTTAATTGACGGTGATGGTTGTTTTTTATTATCTAAAAAAGGTTATGCAAGCTTAGAGATTACCATGGATCTTCGAGATGAACGAGCATTACAAGCAGTAAAAAATGTATATGGCGGCTCAATCAAATTAAGATCAGGTATTAGTGCATTAAGATATAGATTACATAATAAAGAAGGTTTATTAAATCTTATTAATGATGTAAATGGACACATAAGAAACCCTATCAGATTAATACAATTAAATTATATTTGTGTTAAATATGACATAACTATAAAATACCCTGAAAAGTTAACTTACAATAATGGTTGGTTATCTGGGTTTTTTGATGCAGATGGAACAATTAGTATAAATAGTTCTAATTGACAACTATCTATTTCAGCTAGTCAAAAGACATCTGAAATTCTTACACCTTTAATTGAAGTATTTGGGGGTTATGTTTATATTGATAGAGGTGGAAATGGTTCTTTTAAATGATATATTACTAAAAAAGAAGATATACTCAATCTAATTGAATATTTTAAAAAATATCCTTCAAAATCAAAAAAAAAATAATAGATTACATTTAGTACCTAAATTTTATGAGTTGAAGGATATGAAAGCTCATGCTGCGCCTTTAGATGATATTTTTTTAAATAAAGCTTGAAGTACTTTTATTAATAAATGAAATAAGTATGAATAAATTATATGTTTAAAGATATGGTCCAAAATAAAAAGAAATTAGCATATTATAACCTATGTGGTTTTTATTTACTTACTGTGTTTAAGTTTAAGTACCATTACATACCTATACCTCTATGTGTTATTTTTTAATTGAAAAAATATTTTATTATATCTAAGTTTTTTTCTTTTAATATTATTAACATTTATTATTATTCAAGATATAAGTATTATGGATAATATTTATTGTATAGGTAATGGTCCAGGTGGAAATTTAAGTCCTGGAGATCACCCAGGTGGTCTACCCCCGGCGGGTGGTTCAGGTCCACCGGGTGGTCCTGGTAACGATGGATCTGCTGCAGCGGCCGCTGCAACAGGTGGTATTTCACATTCTGACACTAATCAATCTTTGAATTCTAATGTTAGTTATACAACTGAGGATTTACGAGAATTTGGAGGAGCAGAGCTCCAAAATGTAAAAAATATTTTACAAGATAAATCTTTAACTCCTAAAGAAAAAGAAAATAAAGTCTTAACATCTTTTGCCCGTTTGACTAACGAGCTAATAGAAGCAAAAAGAGAGATTAGTAGATTGAAACAAAGAGGTAACATTCCTATAATGTTCGACACAGAAAACAAATAATTATTATCTGTTTTAGTTATCAAAAAAAAATTTTTTTTTATTAAGCATCCTGAGGTTATTAAGTATATAAGCCTCGTAATGTTGCTATATGCTGGGAAAGCTTCGCAAGTTAGGTTTAAATACTCCATCTTTTTAGATATAGTAAAAAAGTTAAAGCCATGAAGAAGTAAATCAGCAGGTAATATTTTTAATATGATATCTTATAATGAAAATAGAACCCCAGAGACTTTACGCAACGAGACTGTAACTCAATTAGAAGATGTCAATCCAATCTCTGTTCATGTACGTAAACATTTAAGACCACTAGGTGACGATAAATTTGGCCATTATTTGGCCGGCTTAATAGACGCCAAGGGTAGTTTTAATAATAAGCAAGAATTAATTATAGAATTACATTTATTAGATCATTCCTTAGCTTATTACATTAAGAAACAATTAGGTTTTGGAAGTGTAAAAAAAGTTAAATCTAAAAATAAACTTTTTTTAATAATAGGAGCCCCGGAGGGTATAAAAAAAGTAATTAATTTAATAAATAGTAAAATTAAAACAGAAAACCTATCATGTCAAATAATTAATAATATATTGAACGATGAACGTTACACTGACTTTGGTAAATTAACAAATTTAAAGCTAGATTCAAGCAAAAGCTTAGAAAACCATTGATTAGCGGGGTTTTTAGATGCATCAGATACCCAATTTCAAATCGAAATTCTTAACAAAAATAATGAAGAAGTTAAAGTTAGATTAAATTTTGAAATAAATCAAAAAGAAAAGAATATTTTAATTTTAATATTAGATTTTTTAGGAGGTAATTGGGGCTACATGGAAAGTAAAAATACCTATTATTACAAATCAACTAGTTTTGGTTCAGCTTACAATCTTATTAATTATTTTAATTGTTACCCATTATTATCTAGTAAATACGTTAATTATTTAAAGTGAAGAAAAGCTTATATAATAATTCAGGATAAAAACCATTTAAATAAAAATGGAATGGATAAAATTCTTAAATTAAAAAGTACAATGAACAAATTGAACGATATTACAGTTTAAGATAAAGTCCTAACAAGAATGTTAAATTCTTGAGTACTAATTAAAATAGATTATGCTAAATATAACTATTTCGTTAGTCAAAATTTTGGTTATATTCTAATTATACCTGCTTTTGGTATAATAAGTACAACAATCTCCGCTTACTCAAATAAATCCGTATTCGGTTACATAGGTATGGTCAAAAGTAGGCCTACATTAACTAATAATTATGTAAATCTCCTTTATATGCTGGGAACCTTTAAGACCTTAAATACTAGTAATCTTTACAATTACAGTGAAAATTTTAAGGATATTACAATAAGCAATCAGCAGGTAAATAAAAATACATTCTTTTTAGGGTTGCATAACTTCGTTAGCCAGGAAGCTCTGAATATTTGAAAATGTAATTTTTATAACCTCAGAGACTACACAAGGAGAATCATCTACTCTGGATGATTAAGATATAGTCCACTATTTTATGAAAATATGAAATTGGTATTACCCAATTTCATGTCTGTAAATAAAGTATTAAAAAAAAATTTATCTATTGATCATCATTTAGATAAACTAGACCCTAATTGGGTAACAGGTTTTGTGGATGCTGAGGGTTGTTTTTCGATAATAATAGAAGTATCAAATCCTTTAAAGTGAAAAGTCAGAACTTCATTTGAAATAAATTTACATGAGAAAGATAAAGAGATCTTATCTAAAATTCAAGCTTATTTTGGTGTGGGTGCTATATATCATAGGCCCGATAGAAAAAAATCTGTATATAGAGTAAGTAATGCGAACTATATAAAAGATGTTATAATACCACACTTTACAAAATACCCTCTGATTAGTAAAAAACGTATAGATTATTTATTATGATCAGAGGTTATAAAACTTATTTTAAGTAAAGATCATTTAAATAAAGAGGGATTTTCAAAAATTATTTCTTATTACGCTTCTATAAATAAAGGAGTTTCAAAAAAAGTTCAAGAATACTTTCCTAATATAATACCTGCAGATAAACCCGTTATATCTTTACCTGATAATTTAAATCCTCAGTGAGTATCAGGGTTTGTAGCTGGAGATGGAGGGTTTTCTATTTATGTTCGAGCTGCTAAGGATTATATCTTGTTAGAGAAAGTGTATTGTAGATTTCATATTGCTCAACACGTTAAAGATTTAGAATTAATGAAATTATTTATTAAATTTTTTAATTGTGGTTCGGTAAATGTAAGATCTAATATTGCTACTCCAAGATGTGATTTTATCGTTCAAGATGCTACCTCTTTATTAGAAAAAATCTTACCTCATTTTGATACTTATCCTTTATTAAATTTAAAACAGGAAGATTATATTTGTTTTAAAGAGGCCCTTTTAATATTAAAAAAAAAATTGACCCTTAGATAAATGTAGCTTAGATACTATAAAATCTTTAAATTTAAAGATGAATAATAATAGATTATAACTATTATTATAATATTTTTTTTACTGCGAAGCATAAAATATTGCTACCGCCATATTTATCCGAATTTTATAGCTTCAATACAATTGTTGTGCACCTTAATATGTTTATTTATTAAGGAAGCAAAATACCAGAAGACTAGTCTTATCCAGGCTAGAGGACAAGATAGAGGTTTTTCCTCATCATCTAGTTCTTTTTATAGCCTTGACCCCTCCACTTCTAAACTTAATCCTTGGTATATCACAGGATTTGCGGATGGAGAGTCTTCTTTCGTAGTTTCAATTGTAAAGAGTAACGTATCCAATAAATGAAACATACAAGCCTTTTTTTCTATACGACTACATAGCCGAGATATTGACTTATTACATAAAATCAATTCATTCTTTGGAGTAGGAAAAGTTTACATTAAAAGTGAATCTACGGCTTCTTATGTTGTAAGTTCGATTAAAGATATATATAGTGTAATAATACCCCATTTTGATAAGTATCCTTTACATACTCGTAAACAGGCAGATTTCCTTCTTTTTAAGTCTGCTCTGGATTTAATAAATAAAGGTGAACATTTAACACCCGAAGGTTTTAATAAAATTTTAGGGATTAAGTGCTCTTTAAATAAGGGATTAAATGAAGAATTAACTCAGTCTTTTCCAAATGTAAAACCAGTGGATAGACCTGTAGTGGAACCGTCAAAAATTAAAGATTCTGCCTGACTGTCAGGGTTTGTAGAAGCTGAAGGGTGTTTCTATGTATCGTTATATAAATCGGTTGCATCCAAAACAGGATATGCTGCAAGATTAGAATTTATTTTATCTCAGCATAATCTTGACCAAGAATTTATGAAGAGTTTAGTCGAATATCTGGGCTGTGGTTATATAAAAAAATATAAAAACAAATCTTGAGTTGAATTTGTTGTAGCGAAATCAAAGGATGTTAATAATATAATAATCCCTCTCTTCATTAAGTACCCTTTACAAGGTACTAAAAAATTAGACTTCGCAGATTTTGTTAAAGTTGCGGAGTTGATGAAAGTTAAAGCTCATTTAACTAAAGATGGGATTGAAAAAATACAGGTTATTAAAAAAGGAATGAACAAAGGAAGATAAATACTTGTTATTCCTAGTATGACTATTATTAAATTGAAACAACATTTAACCACGGAAGGTTTAAATAAAATTAAAAGTTTAAATTTAGAAATGAACTCTAATAGATTGAAATAATACTTTGTTTGCGTAAAATATTGTTACGCCATGATGTCTATTGGAATATTAGGATTTATTGTTTGAAGTTACGTAACGATGGCTTCACCCTACGGTGACGTAGGGAATTTAATTAATTTCGCTGTATGCTGGAACAGTTTAGTGCTAATTAGCACCTTGAAAGGTAAAAGTTTAATTGGCTATACTCAATCAGCAGACAATCTGTCCCTGTATTCCTTAAAGGATAACAAACAGAGCGTCTCAGAGACTATACGCGAAACATTTTTAAAATTTTCCGCATTTCGTACTTATTATAATACATTATTTAAAAATACAGATCATCTTTCTGATGAATGGTTAACTTGATTTATTGGGTTTGCAGAGGGAGATGGAGCTATTCAAACATATGATGAAGGTAAAAGAGTTCGTTTTGTTCTTACTCAAAAAGAAAGTGATATACTTCATAAAATACAATTTAAATTAAATATTGGCGTTGTTAAACATTTTCCTCAAGGAAAGAGTGGTAAAAATAATGATTTTTATAGATGAATGGTTGATAATCCTTCACATATTCTACTTTTAGCTTTTTTATTTAATGGTAATTTAGCTCAAAATCATAGAATTGAACAATTAGCTCTTTGAGTTAATGCTTTAAATAATCGTTTTGGTTCTGAAACCATAAAATTAAAAAATACTCCTGTTTCAATTACATTACAGGATGCATGATTATCAGGGTTTACTGATGCTGAAGGATGTTTTAATGTATCTATTACAGCAAACTCTCGATATACATTAGGTCATGTTATAAAAATGCGTTATTTATTAGATCAAAAAGATAGTGTTATACTAAATAAAGTATACGAGTTATTTGGATTTGGTAAAGTAACATTAAGATCTGGAACTGATAATGTTTATCGTTATACAGCTACTGGATTTAAACCCTTGAATGATGTAATAGCATACTTTAAATTATTTCCTTTACAAACTAAAAAAGCTCTTTCTTTTGAAAAATGATTAACTATTCATAACCAAGTATCTAACAAATTACATTTAACTGAAGAAGGATTATCTCATGTAAGAACTCTGCAAAAACAAATTAATTTAAATAATAGTATGACAAATAAAACAGGAAAAGCTTAAAAATGAATATATAGTCCGACACTTCCTGTGAAAGAAGCATACAAAAATTGTATGGGTAATTCTAAAATAATTATTAACAGTTTAGCATCACATGTATACAGTTGGTTTAGACGTGGATACTAGAGCATATTTTACTGCTGCAACGTGCGCTATCTCATTTAATAAAACCTTGAGTGTAAATACTCCACTCTTGTTTTTTAATGGTAATTTATATAAGAAGTATTCTACTAGTATGGCTCAACGAGCTAATTTAATCGTTCCGTTTGTTTACCCCTTTGGGGGAAACACAGAAACTAAGAGTACGGCATTAACTTTGTGAAATAAACCTTTAGGTTTATCTTCACATAATCGAAAATCTAAAATAACGAATCTAGAGAGAAATATCTTACAATTAACTCCTAGAGTTAGAAGTATAATTGTAGGTATCTTACTTTCAGATGGTTGAATGACTAAGAATGGCCATTGAAACCCTCGTATAGGTTTAAAACAATCTGTTAAAAATTTTCCTTATCTTTTACAAGTATATAATGAGCTAGCTTATTTATGTTCTGGTCCTTTATATGAAAGTAAAGCTAGAACAAGAGGAAAAATATTTTATAGTTGATCTTTTCAAACTAGACAATTACCTTGTTTTATAGAAATTTTTAATCTTTTTTATACTAAGCGTAAGGGAAAGATAGTTAAAACCATTAAACCTGAATTATTTTTTTACCTGGATTACATAGCTCTGGCTCATTTAATCCAGGGGGACGGGTCGAGCCGTAATAAAGGTGTTTGTTTAGTTACGCATGGATTTACTTTAAAAGAAGTAATTTTACTTTTCAATATTTTAATAATTAAGTTTGATATTAATCCCACTATCTATTCAATTAAATCTATTTGGGACCCTAATGTATATAAAGGTCCTAAACCAGAGTTTTCTAAGGTAGAGTATCAAATTCAGATTAATGCGAAGGATTTGAATAAGATTAAACCTAAATTGTTGCCATATTTTTCAGATCATTTTTTATATAAGATTAACCATAAGGGTGTAAAGCATTAGATTTAGGTAGTATAGGCCAACTATACACTGAAAACAGCATATCTAAAAAGGGAGATTAATTTATTATAACTAAGATAAATTTTTATAATAAGTGTTCACTCCCGAGCTACGTCCATATGGCTAGGATAACGAACAAAAAAACAAATCTAACGTAAGATGTATTATAGTAGTTGCGGACTATAATAAAAAAAACCATTGTTAGAATACTGTTTTGGGCCTAAGTGGATATTTAATGGGTTTTATTAAAGAATTTAGGATCACCTGAAGTCTGAAAGACCGAGGTGACGGAGTTTTCGTAGTAGTTATCCCACTGTAATGGTGTGGTTATGCGAAGGAAAACAGGAGAAAAGGTTTCTCTGGAAAGCCGTATGATGGGAAACTATCACGTACGGTTTGGGAAAGGATTTTTGGTTAATGACAAATATAAAAGTTGCAATTTCCCCTAAGGGACGGTTGATCTTATTTATTTATTGGGGGCATTTTTCTATTTCACGTTAGTAGCTCTGGTTAATTTTTTTTATATTTATAGTATCTCTAATAAATCTAATATATACTATTAAAAATTTGTTTTTTAATAATATGATTTATGAAAGATTAGTTATATATTGAATGTGTATTAATATTAAATACCCATTAGTTATGGCTTTTCTTTCAATGTTTCCTTTAACTTTATTTTAGTAGCAATTCTTTTTTTTATGATAAATTTAGATTTACAAGTATTACTATTAAATTTAGATTTAGTATTTAATGAAAATTTTTCTTTAGATGATTACTACTTATTAAGTTCTAACAATATGGAGAATAATTACACAGAAAACTCTACACAGGGAGGGCTCTCACAAGAGCCAGGAGGGCCACAGCCTCCTGTAGGCTACCCAGAAATAGTTAACTCTTCTGACAGTAAAGATACAGATAGATTAGCTGAAATGTTAGAGTATGAAAAAGCAAACGGTAAACGTTATATACGTGAAACTGGTGTAAAACTTTCTATTCCCTATACAGGGAACGGGGAGTATAACCCTTGAGCTAGTAGAGTTGCCAGGTTTGCACGTTCTGTTGATCCTAATGCTTTTTATTCTACTAGCATGGGTAATACTAGCATTGATGATGTATTAATAGGTAAGATACGTGCAATTAATAGAGATGTGCCTAATAGTTTTAGGTAATTTTATTTTATCTTTATAAGGTTCACTTTTTTTTTACATTGTTTTACTTATCTCTTGTTGGGGCCAATCTTCTATTTCACATTAATAATTGCAGTACCTACAGGAATTAAAATATTCTCTTGATTAGCTACATGTTATGGAGGATCTATAAAATTATCACCTTCGATGTTATTTGCATTAGGTTTTGTATTTATGTTTACAATTGGAGGGTTATTAAACAACCACTTAGCCCTCCCTCTGCTTTCAGATAAGACTACCATATGCTGGGAAGTTCTGACAATTATGATACTAGAGTTTTATTCAATCTCAGTAACAAAGCATAATTTTGAACAATCAGCAGGAAACCTACGGATTCTACCCTACAATATACAAGCTATGGCTTTGGGTTGCAAGATGTGGGGCTCCTCAGAGACTAAACGTAGTCCCCGTAGTTCACTACGGGAAAATATAGTCCGCGTAAAACAAGATTCATTAGTCTTAAAATATAGGGCAATAAATATCCGATATTATTCTAACATCATCTATGATGATAACCAAGATAATACCAAAAATTTAAAGGCTGAAAAAGTTTATGAGAACTTTAAAGAAGATAGAATTAAGATAATAAACGAAGAAAAAGGTAGATCAGGCGTTTACTTTTTAATTAACAAGGTAAATAACCATACTTATGTAGGAAGTTCTATTAATTTAGCTTCTAGAATGAGAAACTATCTTAATAAAGCTTTTTTAAAAAGTAAACAAAATATTAATATGCCTATAACCAAAGCTTTACTTAAGTATGATCCTTCAAATTTTTCTCTTTTAATTCTAGAATATGTAGAACCCGCTTTTTTAACTACTAGAGAAACTTTTTATATTACACATGTCATGCCTTATTATAATGTTTTAAAACAAGGTTACTCTTCTTTAGGTTATGTGCATACGGAGGAAACCAAGAAGTTACTATCTGAATTAGCTAAGAATAGAGTGCATTCTGATGAAACTAAAGGTTTAATAGCTAGGGCTGTTACAGGTGAAAATAACCCTTTTTATAATAGAAATCATTCTATAGAAAGTAAGTTAAGAATGATTGAAGCTAATTCTGCTTACCCTGTCTATATTTATAATTCCTTTAAAGAGTTATTAGTTCTTTTCCCTTCTGTTAAAACTTTAGCTAAATTAATTAAATCTAATCATCCTACATTAGTTAAAAATATCCAAGAACAAACAATATTTAGAGGTGAATGATATTTAAGTAATATACCTTATAATTTAAGTGACACACCTAGAATTGCAGATTGAAATTCAAAAGAATGTGAAAAATTATTATTAAATATTAATAATAATAGTCATATTTTAAAAGCAGTATTTGTATATGATATTAATCGAAAATTTCTAGAGAAATATGAAGGAGTGGTGGCTGCTCAAAGAGCCTTAAATATATCTCATAGTACTATAAAAAAGTATGCTAGTGTAGGCGGTGTTTATAATGGTTATATTTTTAGTTATGAAAGATTAATAGATTAACCTAATATTAGATTAATGAATATTTTTTTAAACGTAAGTGGTGTAGTTTTAGCGAATGCATCTTTAGATATAGCATTCCACGATACTTATTACGTAGTTGCTCAATTGGGCCTTAATTATCAAAAAGGTAATTTCGCATTTGGCTATATGCTGGAAACTATATGCTTAGGTATTTATCAACTTTATATAGCTTATTATTATCTTTTAAAAATAGATGCACGCGCACGCGCAACGAGAAAATTAAATTTTCTTACTATATTTAGTAAAATAGATAATTTACCTGTTACTTTAAAAAGTACGGATATACAATCAGCAGAAAACTGTAAAGAATTCTCAGAGACTACACGCCAAATATCTGATTTTAGCGATAAGGATTTCTTTAAATGATTAGCTGGAGTTATAGATGGGGATGGTAATTTTGACGTTAGAAATATTAATTCTAAATTAGTTTTAAAAACTATTAGAATTAAATTACATAATAGAGATATTAGAATATTAAGTAGAATTCAAAATACATTACATTTAGGTAGAATTAGATCTGATGCTAATAAACCACATTCTATATGAATAATTAGTAAAAAAGAAGAAATGTTCTTTTTAATAAATAAGATTAATGGTTTAATTAGACTTAAAGTTCCAGGATTAAAAAAATCTTGTGATTATTTAGACATAGATTTTATAGAAGCTGATTATAATATTCAGGCTAATGATCCTTATTTATCAGGATTAGTAGATACAGACGGTAGTATTGTTTTTAATTACACTGGAAATAGAATTGAATGTAATTTAGAATTTGAACATAATGAGTATACTAGTAAACTTAATTTAGATAACGTTATCCCTAACTATAAACCTTCAATGGTTTTTAGAAAATCTAGAAATACTATAGCATTTAGATATCAAAATGTAAAAGAAATGGTATTTTTATATGATTACTTTATGAAAAATAGATTATATTCAGATTTTAAATTTTATAGAGTATCAAAAATAAAAGAGTTTATTCCTATAAGAAGTTATAAGAATGATCCTAAAGATAGTTTAGAATTTAAAAAATATTCAGATTTTGTTTTAAATTGAATTCAATATAAAAATCCTACTTGACATAAAGTAACATTTATAGATAAAATTAGATAATGATATAGTCCGAATACAAATAAAAATTCATTTTTATTTTGTATGCATTTCCACTATGTACTAAGTATGGGTGCAGTATTTGCAATGTTTAGCGGATGATATTTCTGAGTACCTAAAATATTAGGTTTAAATTACAATATTTTACTATCTAAAGTTCAATTCTGATTGTTATTTATAGGGGTTAATGAGGGAAGATTTAATTTGGATAAAAGAGGAAAAAGATTTAATCATCAATTACCTGGTGGTTCACCTGAAAATAATTTTGTTATATTTTTTAAAAACATTAAAGAAAGTAAAAAGGATATTTATAAAGAATTAAGAAAAAAATCAGGAGTATATTTATTTATAAATAATATTACTAAAGATTTATACGTAGGTAGTAGTCTTAATTTAACTCAAAGAATGACTAGTCATTTTTATCATGCAAATTCTGATAAAGTTACAAAAATAGTAATAACTAGAGCTATGAGAAAATATAAATTAGAAAATTTTTCATTGGCTATATTAGAGTTTTGTACCACTGATATAAAAGTTTGTTCTAAATTAGAACAAAAATGAATAGATTACTATAAACCTAGGTATAATGTTTTAACTATAGCAGGTAGTTCTTCTGGTTTTATTCATAAAATTGAAACAATACATAAATTAAAAGAGTTATTTAAAAAAGAAAATCATCCTAATTTTGGAAAAGTTAGCTCTCCTGAAAAAAGAAAGGCCATTAGTGAAGGTGTAAAAAATTTTTATCTTAATAATAGTCACTCTTTTAAAGGATTAAAAGGTAAACTTTCTCCTCAATATGGGATAGGTGGTCATTTTGTTTTTTTTTATAACAAAAAAGGTGAAGAATTAGTTTTTCCATCTATTAATGGTGCTAAACAACACTTCAAGGTTAGATGGACATTTATCAAAAATAATATAGACACTCAAAAATGAGTGACTTTACAAAATGATGAATGAATTATTCAATCTATTCCTCGTCAAAATTAAAAAGATTAGCTCCTTCCAATCTTTCTATATGCTGGGAACTTTCATAAGGCTTAAGTACTAGTCTTTATTTTTATTATTTGACAGTAAAAATCTTAAGTATATCTAAATAATCAGCAGGAAACCAAAGATAAGAGTATTTTTTGTTATCTTGATTTAACACGTCGCTAGACGATAAGATCTATGAATACTTTTATCGAGTAGAATCCCCAGAGACTACACGAAAGAGACTATTACAAATTGTAATGGTTAATATATAGTCCACAGTAATGTAATCTTACTTTCTTCCCTCGAATGTTGGGGGCCTACATTTAGAAATTGTGTAGTGCAAAAGGGATATACATTAAATATATTAAGCTCCCGGAAAAACTTGGCAAATTGCTGGAAAGACGTTAATGAAAACCTAAGATCATTTTACGTTCAATCAGCAGGCAATCTTTACTTAGTTATACTAAATAAAGTCGCTTCAACGATCAGACGCTAAGTACCCTACACCTTGGGTATATCAGATTAGGTGACACGTATAACCATCCTGACTTCGTAGGCCGCATAGTACATAATGATGCTGCTCATACGGCTTCGCTGTACGGAGAGTTATAATTAAGAATTTAATTAAATATCTAGGAAGGGTAATGGTATGATCTACAATTATTGGTGACAAATAAGCGCTGATAATTTATCTAATCTAGATTCACCTAAAAAATTCACATCTAGTTCTTATAACTTGAGTCTTAGGGTACAAAATTTGGCTATAGTGAAAGCAAAACGTTATTACTCTACTAAATCTATTGATAAAGTTTTATTTGAACTTGGTAATATAGATAATAATGAATCAGTTAAGTTTAATTCTCTTGAACAAGCATGTGAACAAATTAAGTTTAAATATTTAGGAGTTTCAGGTGTTTATATACTAACCTCTAAAAGCGATAAAAGTCGTTTCTATATAGGTAGTTCTAATAATTTGGCTAGAAGAATGGTGGAGTACAATAAATTAACGAAAGGTTTACGTAATCCCCATTCTGCTTCTGAATTGGAAATATCCAAAACTTCAGCTTTAAATTGAAGCTTAGAGTTTTTGTATATTACTACTCCTCAAACTTCCTTGGTTTTTGAACAATATGCGATTATTAAACTTAAACCAACTATAAATAGCTATTATAAAGTTACGCCTAGAGTAAATCCTCAATGAGGTAATTTAAATAGTGCTATTTTAACAGTTGAAAAATTATTATCTTTATTCCCTAAATGTTCTGAAGGTTATGCTAGATTTGCAGTATTCCTTAAAACTTTTAAAACAGCTAATTCTTTAAATTATACACCAGAAGATATTGATAATAAATATTCTTGTTTTTTAGTTTTTGTATATGATGTTAATTCACCTGATAAAGATCCTATCGTTTATTCTTCAATAAACAGGGCTTTGAAAGGATTACAAATTAGTCATAGTACGTTATTAAATTATGTTAATAATAAATATCTATTTAATTCAAATCTTGTATTAGCTTTAGAACCTTTACTTGTAGAGAATTTTTCGGAATATTCCGAAAAGCCTACTGGGGATAATCAACTTCGAAAACACGTTGTTGTTTATAATAAAGACAATGAGGTGATAATTGAATTTAAGTCTGGTAGAGAAATGGCGCGCCATTTCCAAATAGATGGAAAAATAGCTAGAGCAGCTATAGCTATCGCCTCCCTTCCTTTGTGCAAAGTGTGCGAAGGGTAAGGGGGCATCTTAGACTCATTGATAAGCTAGAAGGAAAGGTAGGTAAAAATAAAAGATAAAATAGCGCTTATTCGTGTACGTTAAGCCTATTATGGTGAATATTTCACAGATAGGCTTTTTACTATTTATTATATATTTTTCTTTATAGACTATATTTCTATATTTTAATTAACCTTCGACAAATGAAAAATTATGTTTACTGCGTACGAAGTATGCACAAAAATTTTACACTATATTAATTATTTTAAATTAAATGTCTTAGCATCTAATTGTACTTCAATTAACCTTGTTTTTGAATTTATCTAGCTACGGTTTTTTTTTTAAAATTCCCAGTGAGGAACATTTTCAGATTTTTTTCTATAAATGTTTCTCAGAGGTCGGCTCTTGCAAAAGACTTAATGCGACAGGCAACTATCTTTCGAAGGGTGAATTGTTATACGGTTGGGCTCACACCCCACGTATCAATGTTAATAGGTTAAGGTACTGCATGAGTAGATGTCAAATCAGCTTACCAGGCGAAGTCGTCTTGGTCGGACCTGGTGGAGATACCAACAATCTGAGAAGTGAGCTTGATGAAGGAATTTATCATGACCCACGTCTAGTAAACTTAATAAATCTTATTTTTAAACAAACTAGTATTATACCTTTCACAAGAAGGTAGAGACGTCAGTGTTTCCATACGTTACTCATAAAGGTTACAGTCACGGTTAGGACCTAAGGTTGAGATTTGGAGGGTGATAAAAGGCCATTCTTCAAGTTAAAGTACGAATTTCATTATAAACAAAGATGAAAAGAAAGCAGGAAATATGATGATATAAGGAGACTGACACTAAGCTGCATCGGCATTAAATTTATTAAAAAAAAAAAGTGAACAAAATTTTTAACTTACAAAACATAATTAAAGGGTGCTTATTGCCCCTATCGAAAACGGATAAGTCGGATCTTTTAAAATTTCGGGCTATTATGCTTTCACCACAAAATAGAGTAAAATTAGGAGTTAGTGCACTGAGGTTGCATTATAGTAATGTTAAATATTATACACAAGTAAGTAATAATTTTTCAAACTCGTTAAAATTGACTCCAGATTTTATTACTGGATTTTCAGATGCAGAAGGTTCATTTATGATTTCGATAACATCTAATAAATCTTGACGTCATGGTTGAAGTGTTGCAGCGAGGTTTGAAATTTCTCTTCATTTGAAAGATGAGGAATTATTAGTAAAAATCCGTGAATTTTTTAAAGATGCAGGTAGTATATATAGATTTGGTGAGGATAAAATAACCTACAGAGTTAATCGTTTAGATGAATTACTAACTATTATTATACCGCATTTCAAACTATATCCTTTAAAGACTAATAAGCAGAAAGATTTTGAATTATTCTTAAAAGGTGTAGAATACATTAATAAAAAAGAACATTTAACCGAAGAAGGTTTTTCAAAACTCGTCGCGATCCGAGCTTCCTTGAATTTGGGTTTATCCAAGAGTTTAAAAGCCGCATTTCCTTTATGTGTACCCGCACCTAGATCTGAATTAGTGTTACAACCGTTAAACCCTCAGTGGGTAGCAGGGTTTACAAGTGGAGAAGGTTACTTTGGAATAAAATTAAGTTTAAGTCGCACTATAAAGACTGGAGTACAAGTTAGCCCAGTTTTTCAGTTAACTCAACATAAACGTGATGAATTGCTAATGAAAAGTTTAGTCGATTATTTCGGATGTGGAAAATATTATACTTCTAATAGAGCAGAATATGGAGATTACATTGTAACTAAATTATCTTACATAACAGATAAAATTATTCCATTTTTTGAGGAGAATCAAATAGCGGGTGTAAAATACCAAGATTTTAGAGATTGATGTAAAGTTGTCAGTTTAATGAAAGACAAGCAACATTTAACCCCGTCAGGTTTAGATAAAATAAAAGAAATAATAAGCGATATGAATAATAATAGAAGTTTTTAACTACCAAGACTTTTTACTAATATCTAAAGAAGTATCTAACCGTAAAACTATTTATGTATTTGATAGTAATTCACATGAGTTAATAGTTGAATTAAAAAGTATAACTAAAGCTATGAAATACGCTAAAGTGAATTATTATACATTAAAAAGTTTAATCGATAAGGGTAATTCTTATGATGGTAAAATATATAGTTATAAAGATAAGTTATAATATTACAGTGCGTACGCGCTCATAAAGAGCAACATTTCTTAGGTCACGTAGGCCTTTTTTCGTAGAGATTCGAAATTTATACAACACTGTATGCTAGAAACTCTACAATAGCTCGACTAATTGATAGACAATTAGCAGGTAACCTAATTTATTATAAAACTAATTTATTAGAAACCTCAGAGACTATACGTGTTGCAACTTATTAAGTTGAAGAAATAGTCCAAATAACATAGAAATATGTTAAATTTATATACCACAATCAATTTGTTATATAAAAGTAATAAAGCTACATTTTGTGTTATTTCTGTTTTACATACTTTTGGTATTAGTCTACCCTTACTTTATCGTAAGGAAATATAATAAGGATTACTTTGTATTTTTTAACTCAACTAACTCATCTGCGGAGGCGGAGGGTCAAAAAATATCTGACACATCAGATGCTAGTCATAGTACGCATGAAGATCCTTCTCCTAAAAAAGAGCCCGAAAGTAATGAACCTAATAAATCGCCTGAAGATTGTAAGAATTTAGCTAAATCTCCTATTTACCCACATAAACCAGTAAAGGTGTACCAAGATGCCAGCGTATCTAAACCTGAGATAAATAAAGACTTTAAAGACGTATCTATAATATACATGTGATTTAATAAAATAACAGGAAGAGTATATATAGGTAGTGCCTTAAAAGGATCTAAACGTTTAGGTACTTATTTTCAACCTTCCATCCTCAGAGAGGATGGCTTAATCTATCAAAGTATCTTAAAATATGGACATGGAAACTTTTCTGTGGCTGTATTAGAGATTTGTGGTGGATCATCTACTACCTCTAAAGATCATATATTAGAAAGAGAAAAATTTTATTTAGACTGGGCTTTAAAAACATACGGTTTAGCTATTTTAAATATGCTTAACACTCCTGGATCTAGTATGGGTTACAAACATACGGAAGAAAGTTTATTAAAGATGAGTCAACTAAAAAAGGGTGAAAATAACCCTATGTATAGTAAATCTAAATCCGATGCTTTTATATATCAACAATTTAGAGACAGATCTGGTAAAAATAATCCGATGTTTGGTAAAATTAAGTCTGAAGGGACTTTAGCTAAATTAAGAAAAATGATCTTTGTGTACGATGTGACACAAGATTATAAATTATTAGGAGTATACCCTACTGTTATGTGTACTCGTTTATTTAAATTAAGTAGCAATACCTTAAAAAAAAGAATAGAAAATAAGGAAATACATAACGGTAAATACTTCTTTTCGAAAGATCCTTACAATTCATCAGAAGTATAATTATTAGGTAAATATGGTACTTAATCACAGTACTGTTGTAAAATTTATAATGTAAATATTTAATATCTACATTATATTTACAGAATGAAGCGGAAACGCTACAAGGAATTAGGTATAGTTCCCCTTATAGATAATACATAAATATAAGGTAAAAAGAGGATGAATTTCAAGAAAAACTGTAAAAGTCAACTTGAAGCGGAGCCTATTTATATAGGAACGTTCAACGACTAGAAGGGAAATTTTTATACCTTCCACGAGTATCCTCAGTCTAACCTTAATATGTTTTTATTAAACCTTACGTAAGTTAGATTATGACATAGTCTGAACCATATTGTGAAATATGGATTAAAGGGTAAATCCTTTATTATAACACATTTGGCCAAGAAGAATAAGCGATTATCCTGATGCATTTTCAGGATGAAATTTAGTAAGTAGTATAGGATCTATCGTAAGTCTAATATCCGCCGCATTATTCCTATATGTTGTTTATATTCAATTAGTTGGGGGTGAGGTAGTAGGTAGAAATCCTTGAATATCCCTACCGTTTTATACTGATCGTTTACAAGGTGAATTAAGTAGAAATTCCCCTAGTTTAGAATGATCTTTAAGTAGTCCACCTAAACCTCATGCTTTTATAAGTTTACCTTTACAAAGTAAAATAGGTTTAAACAGTTTAAAGAAACATTTTACTATAAAAAAGGTAGTTTTAGGTATAATTATGGCTATACTTTTTTATTCCCTAAGAAGTTGTCTAAATGATTTGATATTAATTGTAAATACTTTGGAGGGTAGTGCTTATGAATTTTTTTTACCTAAAGAGTTAACATGTAGTGCGCTTTGCGTAGTAATAAAATTAATATTACAAGGGGTTATAGATGATAGCTTAAATGAAATGCCTGCCACAGGTATAGGAGCAGATTTATTCAAAGGTTCAGATGAAGCTGCTTCTGGTCAAGCTTCAGGTTCTGGTGAAGCATCCGGTTCTGGTCAAGCTTCTGGTTCTGGTGAAGTATCCGGTTCTGGTCAAGCTTCTGGTTTTGGTGTAGCAGATGGTTCAAGTGAAGGTGAAGCTGGTTTTGGTGAATATTCAGACTATTATGAAGATGAATCAAACTATGATTCAGATCCATCTCCTAATGGAGATGAAATTAACGATCTTATTTATGGTAATGATAAGAAGTTAATTGGTCAACCTAAAGAAAAGCTAGAGGAGGTGACAGAAAGATTGAAATGTATGAAAGATTTATATGAAAAGCACCCGGTACCTGCTTCAGAGGCGCAAATCAAGTTCGTAGAGAAAAAAGAAAAAATATGTCTGGAAGAGCTAGCCAAAAGAGAATCTGAAAACAAAGAAAATAATATAAAAGATGCTAAATCTAAAGGTAAAGAAAATATTTAATGTATAAGATGATCAACGGTTAATATGTGAAAATATCCTGTTTTGTATTTTGGTTTAGTCTATTCATAAATATATACTTAACATAACGAATGAATATTTGTTTAAGGACAATAACCTTGTCCTTAATGATTTTTTAAGATCTAATATAAAAAAAATTTAATAATATAATAAACCCCGCAAAGATAGTACCGATAGATGAGAACGTAATATGATTTCTTACCGTTGCCTTACCTCAGGTTAATATTAGTATAGAATCTCTTACTTTGAAATTAAATATTTTACAGTCCATTGAATTTCGTGCGTGTATTTTTGATAGTTTTGTACTCGAAGGTAAATATTTTGCATATTTAAACGGGTACAATTGAAATCATTTAACTGATACGCAACAATTTAACCTATATGAAATACATTTAATGATGCACAAAAATAAACTTGTGGAGCACCAGTCTATGATAATCAAATATATAGAACTAAACGCGTTTAGTGGATAGCTGGATGCATGCAAAAAAACTCTTGATAAGGGGGGGGGGTTATATAATAACTACTGTAAGGAGTAAATTTAACGACCCCATATACATTAGGATTTTTTAAGATCTAACAAAATACAAAATTAATAAAGAAAAAAATATGAAGCTTGGTTTTACTAAATAAGAAAATCCAAATTATTACATTCAAACCTTTATTTTATATAACCTGGTCTGGTTTAACTCAAAACTTTTACTAATTTTTAAGGATGGGTATATATTCTTAAGAAGTTGAGTGGATGCGCTAGCTACAAAATAAGGCTGTGAGAGTAGGCAGGGCCTGCTAGCACAAGAATTATTAAGCTAATCTCTTTTTACTCTACACTCCACTTTTCCCTTTTATTTTTTATTTAAAATTTTCTATGTATTATTCTCTTACGATCATTTCATTAATTGAAGTTGTTTTGGTATTAGTTCCAGCCTTAGTTGGTATTGCTTATGTAACAATTGCAGAAAGAAAAACCATGGCAAGTATGCAAAGAAGATTAGGTCCAAACCAAATAGGTTACCTTGGACTTCTTCAAGCATTTGCGGATGCGTTAAAACTTTTATTAAAAGAATATGTAGCACCTACGCAAGCTAACATAGTATTATTCTTTTTAGGTCCTGTAATTACATTAATTTTTGCCCTTTTAGGTTATGCAGTAATTCCATACGGGCCTGGGTTAACAGTTAATGATTTCAGTTTAGGAATATACTATATGTTAGCTGTATCTTCTTTAGCTACCTATGGGATACTATTAGCCGGATGAAGTGCTAATAGTAAATATGCTTTTTTAGGTTCCTTAAGAAGTACAGCTCAATTGATTAGTTATGAACTGGTATTAAGTTCAGCTATACTTTTAGTTATTATGTTAACTGGTAACTTGAATCTTACTGTAAACACAGAGTCTCAAAGAGCTATTTGATATGTACTACCTTTATTACCTATATTTATTATATTTTTTATAGGATCTGTAGCTGAAACTAATAGAGCCCCGTTCGATCTCGCAGAGGCTGAATCAGAACTTGTTAGTGGTTTTATGACAGAACATGCTGCAGTAGTTTTTGTATTCTTTTTCTTAGCTGAATACGGAAGTATAGTTTTAATGTGTATACTTACAAGTATTTTGTTTTTAGGTGGTTATTTATTGATTAATAATTTAGAGATATTTAATATAAATATCTTTGATTGTATTCATTTTATTATTATTTATAACCCAATCTTTGTAGAAGATTTCAATTTATACTGAAAATATTATTATATTTATACAGAGTATTTTTTAAAAAATTCTATTGTAGATGGATTATTTTATGGATTAAGTCTAGGTTTAAAAAGTTCTATCCTGATATTCGTATTTATCTGAACGAGAGCCTCATTCCCTAGAATACGTTTCGACCAGTTAATGTCTTTCTGTTGAACAGTCTTATTACCAATTTTATTTGGTTTTATCATACTTCTACCTTGTGTGATATACAGCTATGGATTAAGCCCAGTAAATATAGCGTTACTCTAATGAAAAATCTATTAAAATTAAAAAAAGGTGAATCCAAGGCTTCCGCCTTGAGTTCGAGTTGGTTTTTACCAATCTTCAAGAAGAGTCTGTCACTTTAAAACAAATAAAAGAGAGGCTAGCTCACCTTCGGAGAAAGTGGAATTTACGCATTTGTGCGTAATGAAACACAAAAAGCGTATATAGGTAGCTCAATCTACGAAGTAGATTGAATTTACGACCATTTTAAAAATCTAAATTCAAATATTCACTTACAACGGGCTTTTGCAAAATATGGTTTAAAAGAATTTTCTTTATATATTCTGGAGTTCTTACCTAAAGATCCCAATTTGTCTGATGTAGAGCATTTAGCTGCCCTGACGCAGTCAGGGCAAAAGTATATAGATTTATTTGACGAAAAGTATAATATTAACCCTGTGGCAGGTAAGTCCAGATTGGGATCTAAACACTCTGAAGCTACTAAAGAGCTAATGAGTAAATGAAGAAAAAAAACCCTGCTTTCTTAAATAAAGTACATAGTGAAGATGTTTTAGAACAAGCGCGTCTACGTATGACAGGTTTAATCAATCCTATGTACGGTAAACCCGTAACAGAAGCCAACAAAAAGTTAATATCTGAGCTTTTCCTTTCGGCCTTTTTAGTTTTTACTAAAAAGTAAAAACCAGGACAAGAACATTAGTTCTTGGCTGTATAAATGAGGGCAGAAAATCTGTATTTTTGTACGATGCTAATACGTTAGAACTAATTGGAGAATTTAGTAGACATGCAGACTTAGTAAAAGAACTAAAGATATCTGGTAAAACTCATCGTGAAACACGATGGATTCAGGAGAGGTATTTAGGGATAAGTATATAATTACTTCAAAGAAATTAGGGCACACAACTCCATAAGTAGCAAACTCTAAATAAGATTTTTGGGCTAGCTGCTTACGAAGTTATGCAACTACTCGTGAGTAAATCCTCTTAGCGAAATTAGTAAAATAGAAGGTATCCCTCTGTAGTCTACGATGTACGAAGTATAAAGTACGGTTATTTGGGTTTTTACTGTTAAAGATGAAGACTACCAGATATCAGATGTATTTCAATATCTTCAGCAATTTATCTCTGGTGTGATGTTTTACTGTGGCGAATTAGTGTAAAAGTAAGGGTAGCGACTGCGTCTAGGTGTCTTTATTATATGTTTTGCTAATTATACCTATTATAGGTATATTTTTAATCTCTACAATACATAGTTTTTATCCTGCAACAGTACCGATGGTAAAATATATGGATAAGGGAGAGAACGCCCATCAAGATAAAAGGTTTCTAGATTTTTCAAAGGGAAATGGTTTAAATGCAGATAATAAAGAATATTCTTTTTTTGATGTAAGTTATTATAAGAAAATCGCTTTTATAACTACTATACTAAATCTAATTGTATCATTAATAATATATATATTGTTCGACTTTAGCAATAATCAATTTCAATTTATACAAGAAAATTTGGATTTAAGTTTTTATGATATATATTTAGGTGTGGATGGTCTTTCAATATACTTTGTTTTATTAACTACAATAATAATGCCTATAGCGTTAGTATCTAATTGAAACTCAATAGTAAACAATATAAAATCATACTTAATAATCATATTGCTCTTAGAAACTCTATTATTAGCAGTGTTTTTAGTGTTAGATGTACTATTATTTTATATATTTTTTGAAAGTATATTACCACCTTTATTTATATTAATTGGTTTATTTGGATCAAGTAATAAAGTAAGAGCTAGTTTCTACATATTTTTATATACATTTTCCCGAAAGTGTAAAAGAGCCAAATTCCGGGCAAGCCTTAAAGCTTTAGTAACCAAGTACATAAAGGAAACTTTTTATATGGCCTGATTAATGACTCAGGGTATGGTAATATCACTAAAGATGAAGAACAAATTGTTCATGAAATGGGTAATCGCGGATCTAAATCATTCTTGGTTTAAAGTCAAGTGTATACAGACTATAAACTTAAAGGGTGTAAAAGAGCAACGAGTAGATGGTTCTTCGAATTCTAGAATTTTAGATTTCGTAAGGTGTACTCTAGTCGCAGGTAAACCTGTTTTTGAGAGAAAAATTCATTCTCGTTATAATAATATAATTGCAAATAGTAACTTTAAAAGGTCATTCCACACAACCTACATAAACAAGTTGGAAGCTAAAACTAATTTAGATCCCTGATTTATTACGGGGTTAGTTGATGCAGAAGGATCTTTTATGTTAGGTTTTTTTAAAAGTGATACGTATAGAATGGCTTATCAAATCCAAGCCATTTTTAAAATTGCTTTACATAGTAAAGATTTAGATTTACTATCTCAAATTCAAAAATTTTTTGGGTTAGGTAAAATCACCAAACACGGAGAAACTTCTTCACAATATACAGTTAAATCTTTAAAAGATTTAGAAACAATCATTGCTCATTTTGATAATTATCCATTATTAGGTCAAAAATGAGCAGATTATACTCTTTTTAAAAGTGCTGTTCAATTAATTAAGGATAAAGAACATTTAAATAAACAAGGGTTTAATAAATTACTTTGTATTAGAGATTCTATGAATTTAGGTTTATCAGAAGAATTGAAATTAAATTTCCCTGATATCCAGCCTGTACCTAGGCCATTAGTTCCTAAAATTAATAATATAAATCCTAATTGAATCGCAGGTTTAACTAGTGGTGACGGATGTTTTCATATTTCTATACGTAACTCTCCTACAACTAAATGGGGTAAATCCGTAGTGTTAAAATTTCATATTATTCAACATAGCAAAGATATTGAACTAATGGAAATGTTAATATCCACTCTTGGGTGTGGTAGAATTGAATTAAGGTTAAACCAATCCGCTGTATATTTTGTTGTAACAAACTTTAAAGATGTTTTTGAAAAAATTATACCACTATTTAATAAATATCCGATTAAAGGTGTTAAAGCTTTAGACTTTGCGGATTTTAAAAAAGTATTGGGTTTAATGCACAATAAAGAACATTTAACAGAACAAGGTTTGTCTAAAATTCAATCTATCAAGTTAAGTATGAATTCCTTCAGAAAAAATTAATATTATTATAATTGCTGGTTAGCCAGTATGAATTGAAGTAACTCAAAATTAAAGAAAACGCAGTTATGCGAACGTATTCGGATCTTTATTTTTATTATTATCTATATTAACGATGTCTTCAATAATGGGTACAACTTATTTCGACGTTTTATTCAAAAGTAGTTTTGAATATACTACTCAAATATTTTTATTTTGCGGTATATTTATTGCTTTTGCAGTAAAAACTCCGGTCTGAGGACTACAAAGTTGATTATTAAGGGCTCACGTTGAGTCTCCCCTAGGTGGAAGTGTAATATTAGCTGCGATTGTTCTTAAGCTAAGTTTATACGGAATATTCAGGTTAATACTTCCCTTACTACCTAATATTTCAATTAACTATACTTTCCTAGTTTATACTATAGCAGCTATCAGTATTGTTTATGCTAGCGTTAGTACTCTTAGAACCACAGATGTAAAAGAGTTAGTTGCATATTCTTCAGTAGCTCATGCAGCAGTATACTTAATGAGTGCTTTCAGTAATACAATACAAGGAATTGAAGGTAGTATTTTATTGGGGTTAGGTCATGGGTTTGTTAGTTCAGGGTTATTTATATGTGTAGGTGGTATTCTGTACGACCGTTCAGGAACTAGAACTATATCTTTCTACAGGGGAATAGCTCAAATGATGCCTCTTTTATCTGTACTATTCTTTATTCTTTGCTTAGGAAATTGTGCGACTCCGTTGACTTTAAATTTTGCAGGAGAGTTTATGTCCCTATACGGTATATTCGAAAGATTACCAATATTAGGTATGATCGCTAGTTCTTCTATAATATTTTCTGCAGCTTACACAATATATATGTATAACAGAATTATGTTTGGTGGTTCATTTAGTAAATTCTTCGAAGAAAGTATAGCTGATGTAACTAAAAGAGAATTTTTCATACTATTTACTTTAATTCTGTTTACTGTACTTTTTGGTATTTATCCTTCTTTTATTCTAGATGGTTTACATTACTATGTATCAAGTTTATTGTACAATATTTAAACAAAATATAAATTATATATTAAATAAAAAAAAAATAAATTTGCCACTATGCTATAGATCCCTTGTATTATACTCTTTACATTTCTTAACGGCACTACATAGTACATAATGCTGAAATTATATATCTAGTCCCTAAAATCTGGTTTACTTATTAAATCCTGACAAAAGGTACTATAAATTTATTACCCCCCCCCTCTTAAACCCCATCATTTAGAATATTTAATAAACAATTTTAAGCTGAGGCTAGCTGAGGCTAGTCGAGGCTGCTCTTTGTTTTATCAATTAAAGGAAAGATTTTAAAGCACATCTAAACTTGACGTTTGTAAAGTTAGATCGTCTGTACTTAAGCCTAATCTACCAATATGTTCTGAAGGTTATCTCTATGTATGATGGGATTCTAGGCTTATTTGTTATGTACTTAATGTGAATATTGGTTCGTAGGTTCGATACCGTTCCTTGTTTTTATTCTCTTTTTTGCTTTGTTAGAAAAATAATGCCTCAATTAGTTCCCTTTTTTTTTGTAAATGAAATAACTTTTACTTTTGTTATAATTGCTCTAACTGTTTATATTTTATCTAAATATATTTTACCTAGATTTGTTCGTTTATTTTTATCTCGTACTTTTATATCCAAACTTTTAGATAGTTCTATAAACAAGTAGGAGTACGGTATACAGGGTATGAACGCTAAATAATCAGTCTAAAAGCCGGATCTTCACCTTTCGTAGATGAATCCTGGTTCGGATTACAGATATATACTATAAATATAATCGGGTATTCCCTTTATAAGAAAAAGAAAAAAAGAAAAGATAATATTTAATGTATAGAATGATCAAGGTTTAATAGGATATTTTTCACATATTTGTCTAAGGACAATAACCTTATCATCCTTAAGGATTTTTTAAGATCTAATATAAAAAAAGTTTAATAATATGCCTAATTTAACTTGTAGCGATTGAAGAGACAATTTAAGTCCTCTAAGTCAGTTTGAAATAAGAGATTTAATAAATATAGATACACCTATTTTAGGTAATTTACATATCTCCATTACGAATATTGGGTTTTACTTAACAATAGGGGCTTTGTTCTTATTAATTACAAATCTTCTAAGTACAAATTATAATAAATTAGTGAGTGATAATTGATCTATAAGTCAAGAATCTTTATATGCAACTATCCACAGCATAGTAACAAATCAAATAAATCCTAAAAATGGTCAAGTATACTTTCCTTTTATTTATACTTTATTTATTTTTATTTTAATAAATAATCTAATCGGAATGGTTAACAGGAGCCTTTGTATTTTATCATTATTTATTTCAAACATATTTGGAATATTAGGTATACATAAACCAATATTTCAAATACTATCATATTCTTCTCTTAATTCAAACTCTCAAGTAAATACACAAATGAACATATCTAAGGATAGCCCTAGGTATAGCTTTAACAATAAAAATACCTTCTATCTTAACCCTGATTATATTACAGGATTTGTGGATGGGGAAGGCTGTTTCTCGATTTCACTATCTAAAGACGATAGACGCTTAAATGGTTGACAAGTTAAACCTATATTTAGTATATCTCTTCATAAGAAGGATATTTTACTATTAGAAGCTATTCAAAGAACCTTTAAAGTAGGAAAGATTTATAAACATGGTATTGATTCTATACAATATCGTGTAAGTTCTTTAAAAAATTTACAAATAATCACAGATCATTTTGATAGTTATCCTTTAATAACACAAAAGAGAGCAGATTATCTACTATTTAAACAGGCTATAGCTTTAATAAAAAATAAAGAACATTTATCTATAGATGGTTTATTAAAATTAGTAGGAATAAAAGCTACATTAAATTGAGGCCTATCTGACAAATTTAAAGAAATATTTCCTACTGTAAAAGCAGCAGTGAGACCTTCAGTAATATACAATACTTCAGATGTTAAGGTTAAAAGCTTAAACTGAATTAGAGGATTTATAGAAGGTGAAGGATGTTTCCAAGTTATAACTCAAAATAGAAAGGTTGGGTTAAGATTTTCACTAACTCAGCATATTAAAGATGAAGAGTTATTGAAGGATATAGCTATTTATCTAAATATAGGTAGATATTACAAATCACCAACACGTAATGAAGGTCAATACTTAATAACAATATTTTCAGATATAAATAATAAGCTAATACCTTTCTTAAAAGAGTACCCATTATTAGGGGTTAAACAGGAAGATTTCTTAGATTTTGTAAAGATAGCCAAACTAATAGAATCTAAAACTCATTTAACTGATGAAGGATTAGATACAATAAAGCTAATTCAAAGTAATATGAATAGCAAAAGAATAACAAAAGAAGAATAGATAAAAGTTTAGATAATTGTAATATCAAAAATAAATAACAATAAAATACAATAAATTTCACTATATGCTGGAAACTTCTAATGCCTTTAGGTACCAAATAAGGGTAAAAATCTTAAAGGATGAAACAATGAATAATCAGCAGGAAACCAAAATAACAAGCCATGTTATGAGTAGGATCCTCAGAGACTACACGTGAAAAATTACTTAACAGTTTTACAATAACAATTAAGTAATTAAGATATAGTCCACCACGTAAGTCTATAAGACTTACTGTGCTGTCCTTACAGTTTTGCATCAACAAGCCACTTCGTTTTAACATTTGCCCTTAGTTTTACTATAGTTTTAGGTGCAACTATTTTAGGTTTTCAGAAACATGGGTTAAAATTTTTTTCTTTATTAGTCCCAGCAGGTTGTCCTTTAGGATTATTACCTTTATTAGTTTTAATAGAATTCATATCATATCTTGCACGTAATGTTTCTCTTGGTTTAAGATTAGCAGCTAACATAACTGCAGGTCATATGTTATTAAATATTTTAAGTGGTTTTACTTATACTATAATGAGTTCAGGATTTATCTTTTTTGTACTCGGTTTAATACCTTTAAGTTTTATTGTTGCCTTTTCAGGTTTAGAGTTAGCTATTGCTGTAATTCAAGCTCAGGTTTTTGTGGTATTAACTTCTTCTTATATAAAAGACGGTTTAGATTTACATTAATTTAACAAGAATATGATATTTATATTATTATTATTATACAATAGAATTTATTTCTTCTATGAAATAATGGCAATAAAATATGCCTCTAAGATGGCTTATATTTATTTAGGTATTATTATTATCAACACGCTTGTTAATTTAATATTTTTGGGGATATTTGAGATGGATACTATTAATAGTCTAATTAGTAGTAATAGTGTTACTGAAATAGGTAATGAAAAAATAATTTTGCAATTAGATCACAGTAAAGTTCAGAATTTAGTACAAACGCCGCAAGAGGCCCCGCAAGAGGCTCCGCAAGAGGCTCCGCAGGAGGCTTATCAAGAGGCTCCGGCTCCACAGGAGGCTGTTATTATTGAAAGTAAAAATAAATTAGATTCAATGGAGGCTAAGGCTGAATCTAAAGTAAAAAACCCAAATCCTTTGAAGGACATACATAAACGTCTTTTATCTGTAGATAAATCTCACTTTCCTAGCTATTTCCAGGAAAGCTCTATACCCAAAATCTCTGAGAACGTACCTGTGTACGGTGACAAATTAGTTACTTTTAAACCTTCATTTTTATTACAAAATCGAAATTTACCTGAGATGTTTATTGAAATCCCCCAAAAAACAAATATAGGTAAACTTACTGAACTCCGTATAGCTATAGACGGAGCAGATGAAGCTGTAAAGTTATATGATTCACAATTTATTAAATTTAATGATGTTTTGTCAGGTATCCAAGATGGTACCGAGAAGTTTTACCCTAACGAAGCTAAACCTTTAATGGAAACATATGTAGATCTTGTAACTAAATTAAGTAATCAACAGAAGGTTATGGCTAATGAAGCCATAAATAAACTTCATCAATTGGACTCTAGATTTTCTCGTGACTTATATCCGATTGAAAGTAGTACGTCGCAAACTGGAACTGTTCCAGTTCCGGGAACTGGAACCGGAACTCACCCCGGAACTCACCCGGTTCCGTAACTGACCCTGAAACAGTAACTGGTTACAGATATGGAGCTATTGAGGGATAGCTTTCGGTCTATTCTAGCCTATCGTTATATATATATAAGGTTAGTTACTAGCTTTTAGTAAAAATAACTCCACTTTTTTAATTTATGTATTATAGATAATAGTATTATTACCATATTAGCCTTATTAGCGGGTAGTATATTATATTACGATGTAATTTGATTAATCCTTATATTTATGAACTAGCGCTCATCAAGACTCGTACTTCGTACTTCCTAGTAAGACTTTTTATTCAAATAATAAAGCCTATAAATTTCAGTTTTCCTTCTTTTTTTTTAATATTAATGACTGATTTAGTGATTAAATGGAAAGTTATATGTTAAATATATTTTTAAATAAGAATTTTAAGTTTTTTATAGAAAAAAATAAACAAGTGACAAATAATTTAATATTAAGTAGTTAACTTTAAGTTGCGGACTTACAAGCTAGAAAACCTTCTTTTATTTAGTTATTATATATAAGCATAATATAGCTTAATTTAATCCGGGTTAAATTTAGATTTTTAATTAAAAAAACTAAAAAATTAAAAATTAATAAGTGATGTAATTAAAATAAAAAAATTATTTTTATAGCATCAATAAAAAATTAAAAGAGTTTGGTGATGGCTCTGATTGAACGCTGTCCAAGTACTTGACACATGCTAATCGTACGTTTAATTTATCGAAGGAGTTTTAGACCGAGTCTAAAACTTAAATTAAAAGTGGTGTACAGGTGAGTATTAGATTTTTTGGCCAATCCTAAAGAAAAGAAAAAATCCTTTATATCAAAAAGGGGAAGCCCGCTTTAGGGGGAAAATTAAAATCTCAGGGATAGGTAGTTGTTAAGGTAATAGCTTAACAAGCCTTAATTCTCTTAGTCGAAGCTGAAAGGTTGATCGACCACATTGGGGATGAAAAAATCCCAAGGCAAATAAGTACAGCAGTGAGGAATATTGGTCAATGGCCGAGCGGCTGAACTGGTAACTTGGAAGAACGGTGGCCCTTAAAGAAATCTTAGTTTGTCTTTCAAAGTCAAAAATATAATGTGACTGGGCCAATTTTATCGATTTATCGAATAAAGTTCTGTATACATATTGATAATGACAATATGTACATATGTCTTGACCAATTACGTGCCAGCAGTCGCGGCAATACGTAAGAGACTAGTGTTAATCATCTTTAATAGGTTTAAAGGGTACTCAGACGGAAAAAGTTTGCCTGAAATAGGGACAATTTTTCTAGAGTTTTATGTAAGAAGATCGAACTTTAGAGTGTAGAGATAAAATTCGTTGATACCTAGGGGACTGGTGAGGGCGAAGGCAATCTTTTATGTAAAAACTGACGTCGAAGGACGAAGGCTAAGGTCGCAAAAAGGATTAGAGACCCAAGTAGTCTTAGCAGTCAATTATGAATGCCATAGGTTAGATGTTAGGTCTAGCCTATAAATGAAAGTGTAAGCATTTCACCTCAAGAGTAATGTGGCAACGCAGGAACTGAAATCACTAGACCGTTTCTGACACCAGCAGTGAAGTATGTTATTTAATTCGATGACCCACGAAAAACCTTACCACAACTTGAATAGTTGTTTTTTATATATAAGTAAATATATAATTACTTCGATAAAACAAGTGTTGCACGGCTGTCTTCAGTTAATGTTGTGAAACTGTGGTTTAGTCCACGTAATTAACGAAAACCCTTGCTTTATTTGTAAATTAAAAAAAATAAAGTATTTCGCCTTTATATGGGTAATGATAAAAGGGATCAAGACAAGTCATCATGGCCTAGATGTTGTGGGCTATAGACGTGCCACATGTTCCTAAACAAATAGATGCAAAAATGTGAATTTTAGCTAATCTAACAAAATAGGATAAAATAGATATGAATTGTAGTCTGAAATTCGGCTGCATGAATAAGAAATTGCTAGTAATCGTGAATCACCATGACACGGTGAATATTACCTCGGATTGGTACTAACCACTCGTCACATGCTGAAAATAGTTTACACAATAAGTTTGCTTCATCTGCGCTAAGTAAGTAAATGTCTAAGTTTTAGATGTTAGAACAGGGTCCTTCCTATGTGTGGCTATGATTAGTGTAAAGTCGAAATACGGTTCGTGTAGTGGAAGTTGCACGGGATTTATCAGCGATAAACAATCAAAAACTTATAAAATAAGAAAAAAAAGGTTTTTTCTTTTTTACTTATTTTATTTATATATAAATATAATATGTTATATTTATATATAAAGGGGAGTTCCGTTTGTTGGTATGACGGGTTAAGCTGTAAACTTAATGATTAATTAATCATCGAAGGTTCAATTCCTTTCTCTCCTATACTATATCTAGTTATATCTATATTTAGTAAATAGTTGTATGTTATATAATTACTTTGAGTAATTATATAACTATTAATCTTATTTAATCGCTGGCGTAGTACGTAATGTTAGCTGCGGCTAGTAGTAATCAACTGTTAAGCAAGTAATTAGCTGTTAAGTAAGTAAATCTTACCTACTACGGATTCCTAAAAAATTAGGATCCTGCGGAGAAGTTTAATCTACATAGGGATTAGCAACTTGTAATAGTTCAATTAATATATAAATTTATATAGTAAGAAGTCCCTATAGCTCAACGGTAGAGTATAATACTGTTATTGCTAAACAAATAAGGGTATTAAAAATTGAAATTATAATATAAATAATGAATTTTTAGTAGGTTCGAGTCCTGCTGTTTATAATGAAAAGAACAATATTAAAAATAAATTACGCGAATTTTATACCTTTTAACGCAAGGAACAAAAGGAATTATTTAGGATTTTTTAGTTTAGGAACAGTTTCAAATTTATGGCCTTTTTCCTTGCCTTTTGTCTTTAAGAATGTAGTAGCTCATTATAGTATTTGCACAGAGGAAAAACAAGATAATTTATCTTATGAATTTATTGATTGATTCCTTCCTGGATATTTTACTTATAGGAGCTATGTTTTACAGACGCTGAAGGTTGTTTTCAAATTACTCCTCAAAGATCTGGGAATACTTTTGAGTTTAGATTTAGTTTTGGTTTACACATTGATGATCTCCCTGTTTTAGAATATATTAAGAATCAATTAAAAATAGGAAAAATAAGTATTAATTCTACAAGAGCTAAAGTCACTTATAATATAATAGCCAAAAAGGACATAGCTAAAATTATAGCGATATTTAGCGAATATAATTTGAATTAAACAAAACATCTTAATTTTTTAGCATTTAAAGAAGCATTTGCACTTTACATAAGTGAAAGTAGACGAAATATTGAAAAATTAAAACCTAGAATACTAGAAATTATAAATGAAATGAATACTAAAAGAATTGATTTCACTATGCCTTCTAATCATTATAAAATTACTATTAATTGATTAATTGGATTTATAGAAGGGGATGGTTCCTTCAATTATAACCCCCAAACGAAAAAAGTTATATTCTCTATAGGTCAGAAAGGTAATAAAGTTTTACTTGAATAAATTCTTAACTTCCTGAAAAATTAAAATACCAGTGTTATTTTTAGCAATTTAATCGCTATCTCGCACTGCGGAAGGTTTAATATTTATGAAGGTTATCCCGGTCAATTTAATTTAAATATTCAAAATAGTGATTTAATTGAACTAGGTTTAATTCCAATTTTTGATAGTGTACAATGGCATAGTAAAAAGTATTCAGATTACTTGGATTTTAAATTGATATTTAAAATTCGACGTTCCACGATAAAAAGGACTTCATTATACATCAGAAGGTGCAAATTTTGTTAATCTTATAGCCAGTGGAATGAATAATAATAGATTATCCACTTCTAACAAACCAAAGATAGATCTATCTTTGGAAAAAATTGAAGAGTTTATAAAACAACCTTCTAATTATGAAATAAGAGAAGGAAAAATTTTTATTTTATCCTTGAATCGCTATAAAGTAGACAATAAAAATATTACTGTAACTTTAGTGAAAAAAAGCGGGGAAGTATTTAAATCTTTTAATTCTATAGCAGAATGCGCTAAATATTTAGGAATAGCACGTTCTACAGTAAATAATAGAGCTCTAAATGGAACTTACTTTTTATATAAAAATATCTTAAATAATGAAGAAATTCGAATTTCTATTAAGTTATAGAAAATAGCTTAATAACCTTATTAGTTTTAAAAAAGAATTAAGAATCTTATAAGTTATAGAAAAGAATTAAGAACCTTATAAGTTAAAAGGTGAAATTCTTTTTTATAAGCCCCTATAGCTCAACGGTAGAGCTCGGCACTGTTAATGTCGTGATAGATGTTCGATTCATCTTAGGGGCTATGACTGATATTATATAGTCATAGGTAAAGGCGCGTTGCAGCTATATCATTTCGTGCTAACCTCGGGAATGGTAAATAGTATACATTAAATAATTATTTATTAAAAAGTTAAATGCCTAATATACTCAGGAGTATTTTTCAGGATCATCCTTTTCATCTAGTATCTCCGTCTCCTTGGCCCTTATATACTAGTATTAGTTTGTTAAATTTAGCCACTAGTACTGCATTATCTATGCATAATTTTTATAATAGTTATAATTTAAATATAATATCTTTAATACTTGTTATTTCATCTATGTCTTTCTGATTTAGAGATATTATATCTGAAGGTACTTATTTGGGTAATCATACTCTTTCGGTACAAAAGGGATTAAATTTAGGAGTTATACTATTTATAGTATCTGAAGCATTATTTTTTTTAGCTATATTTTGAGCTTTCTTTCATAGTGCATTAACACCTACTGTAGAATTAGGTGCCCAATGACCACCTATAGGTATAGAACCTGTAAATCCTTTTGAACTACCACTTCTTAATACAGTAATACTTTTATCTAGTGGTGCTACAGTAACCTTCGCTCATCATTCTTTAATATATGGAGAAAGAAAAGGGGCTTTATATGGGTCAATTGCTACTGTATTATTAGCAATTATATTCACAGTTTTCCAAGGTGTTGAATATAATGTTTCATCTTTTACAATCAGTGATGGAGCTTTTGGTACATGTTTTTTTTTTGGAACAGGTTTCCACGGGTTCCATGTTATAATTGGAACAATTTTTTTGTCAGTCGCTCTATGAAGAATATTTGCTTACCATTTAACTGACAATCATCATGTAGGTTTTGAAAGTGGAATTTTGTATTGACATTTCGTCGACGTAGTTTGGCTTTTGCTCTATATATGCCTGTACTACTGAGGATCATAATCAACAGGTGTGGTACTACAGGCCTACAGCTAATATTAAAATGTATCACTAAAATATATAGCCAAATATGTCAAATTTTTGACCCAAAAAACCAGGGTTTCCCCATTCTATTCTTAGAATGTAATGTAAACTGAAAATTCTAATAATATTTTTTATTTTTCTGATGATAATCCTGAAAATAACGAAGGTAATAATAGTAATTCTAATGATAACTCGGAAAATATGGAAAATTCTAGTAATTCTGAGGATAATCCTAATCCTGAAAATAACGAAGACTCTAATAGTGATTCTGACAAGGGTTCAGCTATGGATGTGAATGACCCAGAATATCATAATGTTGAAGAAATAAAAGATCCTGAACATAATGCACCTGAACGAATTATGGGTGATTTAGATAAAGCTAAAAATAATGATCCTGATACTTTAGAGGAAGTGTTAAAAGATCTTGAAAAGTATTTGGAAGAAGAATTCATTCCAGAATACAAAAGATCAGAGAGTGAAGCAGATGACTTAGAAGCGGAAGGGGCTAGATCTAAACGACCTCGATCTGATAATCCGTAAGAGGAAGAAGAAAATAATAAACGTCAAAAATCCAATAATGAGGGTGACGATGGTGAGGATGGTAATGATAGTGGCGATGATGGTATTGGTAGTGGTAGCTCTGGTAATAATCCTTCAACTTCAAATAGAGTAATACGTTTATCTCCTCTTGAAGAAATTGAAAAGGAAGAGAAGTTTTACCCTAAAATTAGTGATGATCTTTGAATAGAGGGGCTTATAAATACAGGCGGGGAGGAGTTTATACTTACGGACATGGATCTGGGTGCGGATTTCAGTCTAATAGAGATATTAAATGCTTTAATGTATTTCATCTATTAATATCGCATTTTTTCTTTTGCCTTTTTCCTTTAATAGCCTATTTATGTAAAGATTATCCGTTATATATTAGTGATAATATCATGTGTTGTGTTGTGTTGTGTTGTATATAGTTTTGATACAAAAATAAAATTTTATTTTTTTATAAATTCTTCACTTATATAAATTTATTTATATAAAGGGATCTTAGCATAATGGTAATGCAATTGACTTTTAATCATTCGAATATTGGTTTGAATCCGATAGATCCCAAATTTAAAATAAAAAATCTTAAAGTGGGATCCCTCTTACAAGGTTTTTAAGACTAGCACGTAGGTACGATGAACTAAAATTTACTTTATAAGCTGCATTGTACAATAATAGACAAATGTTTTGTTTCAACGATTATAGTTTAACGGTAAAACTCCCGTCTTCCAAACGGATTTTGTGAGTTCGAATCTCACTAATCGTAAATTATTATGATATATTATCAATATATAAATATCCAAATATTTAGTAATTAAATTTAGAGTTTTTTATTTGCTAAAAGTTTGGAAAAAAGGGTAGTAGTCTTATTTTTTTTTTTTATACTTTGGAATAACAATATTGATAGATAGTATGTATTATACAGTAATAAGTTTAACAATTTACGAAGGCCGACGTAGTTCAACTAGCTTAGGAGTGGCTGGACTTCGTTATAGCTATAGAGGTGCAACTCCTCTAGCTTCGACTCGAATTAGTAACTCAATTGGTAGAGGACTTCCCTGTCACGGAAGTAGGTGCCGGTTCGATGCCGGTCTAGTTCGCCTTAAGGAAAAGTCGCCAAAGGTAAGGTAAGATATTTGCTAAATATTGTGTTTACACCTGGGTGTTCGAGTCACCTCTTTTCCGTCTTGTAGAGTAAAAAAAGTGAGGATATTATAATAAAGAGTATAGTTTAATGGTAAAACAGAAAGCTTCAACCTTTAAATTCTTAGTTCAATTCTAAGTACTCTTGATAGGTTTAGCTAAGCTAGTTTAATTAAGCCGAATTAAGCGGGGTAGTTGTTTATAACAAATTAATGTAATGTGGCGATGCTTGCTACGCAGCGGGGAGAGTACTAATAATAGTTATATAATATAATTATGTATGTATTAAAGCCCTTTTTATTTCTAATTTCACCTTTACGTAAGAGGTATCTAATAATAATTATTATGAATAGCGATAAATATTTATTTTTATTAAATGAAATCTATACAAATGGTTATACTGATTACATATTAGACATTATTTCAGGTTTAGCCGTTATTTCTGGTATATCTGTAATTATAAGTAAAAATCCTATAGTGTCAGTCTTACATTTAATAGCTTTATTTGCTTATGTTTCTTTTTATTTAATTATAATAGGTTTAAATTTTATAGGTTTATCTTATTTAATAGTATATATAGGTGCTGTATCGATATTATTTTTATTTATTCTGATGTTAATAAATATTAGAACAAGTGAACTTCAAAGTAATACTAGTAATAGTATCCCTTTAACAATACTTATTGGAATAGTTATTAGTTATTTTTTATTTCAAATGTTGCCTTATGGTATTTTAATATCAAGTCATTTAAATGACAGCAATTTAAATGAAAATCTATATACTATACAAATAGCGGGAGGGCAAGATAATAATATTAATGGTCTTAACGCTGATAAAAATGATTTATTCTTTATAACATCTAAAATATGAGATGGAGCGCTAGCAGAAAGTAATCATATTACGGCTATAGGTAATGTCATGTACACGAATTACAACATATGATTAATAATAGCTAGTTTTATACTTTTATTAGCAATGGTAGGAGCTATTGTTATAACTATTAAGCCTAGAAAAAATTAATAATTCAATTCAAGCCAGAGTTAGCGAGACTAGTTAGTAACTATATACTCTTAAATTAATAAAATTAAAAGAAATTAGCTCAATGGTAGAGCAACCGTTTTACACACGGAAGGTTAGGTGTTCGAGTCACCTATTTCTTATCCTTCGAGCTAGGTCTGGAGACCAGACATTGGGTATGGACTGAAGGGCTAATATGTAATAAGTGAAAGATTCTTTAACTGGTAAAGTGCATTTTTTATAAGAATGATATTCAATAAAAAATATCCCCCCTAATTTATTAGGCCGCTGGACGTTGGGCTGCCGGATACTTATCTTGGAGGGATTGGGGATTTTGAAATATATTAAAAAAAAATAAGAAATATTTTCTTAAAAAAAAATAAGAAATATATAAGTTATAGTTTAATCGTAAAACATCTTATCTACAGGTTTTTCTCATATGAAAGGAGACGAGCTACGCTTGGTTCCTATGTTATAAAATGGACTCCATTTTATAATTAATCTTTAGTTTAAGGTAAAGGGAATATTTAGGTTCAAATCCTAATAACTTAACATGAAAAGAATAGAAATAATAATGATATATATAAGTTTTACTCTTTATCTAATAAAAGAGTTATTGCGTGGCAACCCCTGTCTGCATTTCAGAAAAGCTAAAGTGGGTGGTGTAAATACCGGGTACGATCTTGGCTCTTTTTTTTTTGTTAAAAAGGGTAGCGGGGTTTGGCAGGTATAGTCAGAATAGGATTTTCATTCGGTAGAGTACCCTTAATCGCAAATACATTAACACGAACACGCAGGTATTTATCTAACATGAGTCAAGTGAACCTTCAAATATTGTCGTTAATATTTTCTCCTGATTTTAAACCTGTTAAATTATATGATAATATGTTAGAGGGATCCATCAAAAAAAGATATAATAAAAGAATTTAAAGATAAAACCATTATCTATATGTTTTTTAATAAAATTCCGGAGGGAATATACATAGGTAGCGGGTTACAAGGTAGTCGACGAATAAGTAGTTATTTCAGTCCATCTGTTCTCAAAAGTACAACACGTAGTCAAATTTATAATAGTTTAATTAAGTATGGTCACAATAATTTTAGCTTAATTATTCTAGAGGTTTGTGATTTATCACTCTTAACCTGTTTAAAGGCGAAAAATAAAGCTTACTTAGATAGAGAGAGTTATTATATTTCGTGTGCCCTAGGTAATTACGGAGAAAAGGTAATGAATATCTTAAGTACAGGAGGATCTAACTTAGGTTATACACATACTGCAGAAAGTAAATTAAAAATGGTGTATACAGCGCGAGCTGCGAATTAAAAGCAGGAGAACTGAACAGTATGTTTAATAAAAAACAATTAGAGGAAACAAAAAAGGCCATTAGCTTAGCTATGAAAATATGAGGAGGTCACCAACAAACCGAGAAAACTAAAGTAAAAATTAGTGAAGCTCATAAAGGAAAAGTTCTATCTCAAGAAATAAAGGATAAAATTAGTTTAACTTCAAAAAATAGAACTGTATCTGAAGAAATTAAGGCCAGGCTGAGCCTGGCAATGCTTAATAAAATCCCCGGGTTAGAAACACAAGAAAAATGTGCAAAAGTCATAGCAAGGCTACTATGGTGACAAATATTACTAATAATCAAATGACAATGTATTCTTCTATAAAAGGAGGCTGCATTGGATTTAAATACAACTAGTACAAAAAATCAGGAGACACATCGAAAAAAAGACAGTTATGTTTGATTTATATCTTATAACTATTTATTAAAACAATTAATATAAATATCACGGAATCATTCCTCGTTCCTTCGGAGGCAAAGTGGGGTGGGCGTGATATTTGTCAGATTCCTTAACTTAACTGGTTAAAGTGCATTTTTGATAAGAATGATACCAGCGTTCGAGTCGCTGAGGAATTATGGGTGTTAAATGCTTAATAGTGATATAGCGATGCTTAACCAATATTATGGTTGTACGCTAATTACAATTTAGAATTAAAGAGAATTGACCGAGTGGTTTAAGGTGATTAGTTTGAATTTAATTATGGGTTATTCTCATCATAGGTTCGAATCCTATATTCTCTGCATATTATTTATAGTAATATTAATGAAATTAAAGTCTATCGTCGTTGACGATGGTATTATATAATGAGGTATTTACTGTATATAGATACATGTTTCAATTCTTAGTCTATGTTATGTTTATTCTGAATATACAATTTGAAAAGGATAATAATAGACAAATGTTTTGTTTCAACGATTATAGTTTAACGGTAAAACTCCCGTCTTCCAAACGGATTTTGTGAGTTCGAATCTCACTAATCGTAAATTATTATGGTAATATGGTTACTAGTATTGAAAGGTTTTTTATAAATATTAAGATAGTTGTGGCATGGTGATCTGATTTATAATTAGTTAATTACAGGATATAAATTTAGAGTGGAGAAAATAGTCTTAAATATTTTTTCTTTTAAATTCAAGTAGTTTTCAGCGAAGTAGCGAAGCACTCTTTATGTATTTACAGTAAAAAGTGAATATAAAAGTGAAATTCATAAATCAAACCAAACCTGACAACAAATAGTTTTCTCTATTATATAATATGTGCATAGAGAGTTGGCTGAGTGGTTTAAAGCGGTTAGCTAGAGTCTAATTAATAATTTTTATTCATGCGTTCGAATCGCATACTTTCTGTAAATAATAGTCCAAAATAATAATTTATTATAGAAAAAATCTATATTTAATATATAATATAATTAGTATTAGCTTTCAGGGTTTATTTTATAGATTTAATTTAGTAATGTGGATGATTAAGATTTAAATTATTTTAATAAGTATTTTAAATAAGCTTTTTATGGAATAGTTAGTAGATCTAATTCTTTTTTTTTTAGTTTATTTTAATAGGAAGAGATAGGAAGAAACAATATAATTAGTTTATATTACTATATATTACACTAATAATATTATTTGTATTTAAGTAAATGTAATATAATACGGTACTATAGGATACGCTTTAAGAAAAGGGAATAAAATATAGAAGTGTATCCTTATATATTATTTTAATATAATGATTGTTATTATAATAACAATTCCAAAATCAAAGTATTATATAGTATATATACTATACGGGTTAGAGTCAGATTGGTTACGACGTTCCATTTGGGGTGGAATTTTTCTGTGTTCGAGTCACAGTAACCCGACAAATTCTTTTTTAGAATTGTCTAAAAATAAATAGAAATATAAATGATATAAAGATATAAGTATATATATTATTGATATACGAGTATATAAAGAGACTATTATGGAAATTGCTGCTATGTATTAAAGAGATGTTTTTAGATTATGTTTGTTTTTTTTTTTACCACCACCAAAACATATGAACTCTTAGAGAAATTCTTTAATAAACGAAGTGAACTGAAATATCTTATTAACTTCAGGAAAAAAAATCAAACGAGATTCTATGATTAGTGTGAACTAAAATAGAGTAGCCTATTTAAATAAGTAAAATGGCCTTAAAGCTGTTTGAATTTTATGGGGAACCTTCCTCAAAGGCTATAATATAATACATAAGCGACAGAGTAAAGTACCGTGAGGGAACCGTTTTTGAAATAGTAGTTTTATAAGCAGCTCATGCTTTAATAAAAGGCTAGAGCGTACCTTTTGCATAATGGGTCACCAAGTTAACATTAGATGCGAGCGATAAAAATTTAGGTATTTATATATACAGTCTAATATAATTTCTAATTACATCTGAGTGTATGTTTACTTAATGTATATGATACATAATACATGGTGAATTTTAATATAAATATATATAATATATATATGCGTAGTTAAACCGATCATTAAAATAATGAAAAGTGTCTAAAGTTAGACCCGAAGCCTGGTGATCTTACTATAGTCAGGGCTATAAAGGTCCGAACGGGTTATCGTTGCAAAGATATCCGAAGAACTATGGTAAGCAAGTGAAAGACAATACTGACTAGGATAGCTGGTTTTCTGCGAAACCTATAATAGTAGGCAGTTTAAGTAACATCTTAGTAGGTACAGAACTTAATCTCATACAAGATGTATATTATCCTAAATCTTTTTTTATGAAATACATTTTTTTTTGTAAACATCGGGGGATCGTGAAGATTTTATCGGTGAGTATGTAGACTCGGAATGGCAAAGATGGATCTTGAATTATCGGACATAGAATGATAAGGTTGTATGTCAAAAGGGAAACAGCCCAGAACAAAGTAGTTAAGGTTCCAAAATTATTATTGAGTGAAATTAAGAAAGTTTTTATATAAGTCGACAAGAAGATAGGCTTGGAAGCAGCCATAATTTAAAGACCTCGTAACAGAGCACTTGTTAAATCTTAAAAGCATCGAAAATTTATCGGATCTAAATAATATACCGAGACTTTGTCCATAAATAACATTAATATTAATGTTATTTGATGGGGTAGCAGAACGTTGAGTTAATATTGGACTTTTTTTTTTTAAAGAAAACTATAGGACAACTCAAGTGATAATGGTGACATGAGTAACAAAAAAGAAGGGCTAAACCCTCTCGCCTAAAGCTTATGGTTTAAAGAAAAGTAACGGCCTCTAAGTTTATAATCTGAAGATTGTGACGATGAGAAAATCTTATTACTTTTAAGGACAACATTTTTTTACGTGGGAAATGTGCTGGAAAAGTAAGTAATCTAAAACCGTACCTAAAAACTGACACAAGTAAGCTAGTAGAGAATACGAAGGCGTAAATGAGACAACAATCATAAAGGAACTCGGCAAACTAACTACCGTAACTTAGGGATAAGGAGGGCTCATTCGTCTCGATTAATACGAGTAAAAAGGAAGAAAGCATAAAATGTTGTTGTACGACTGTTTAATTAAAACAAAGCACTTTTGCAAAAGATGAGAAATCTAAGTATTGAGTGTGATTTCTGCCCCGATGCCGGCTGGTTAACGAATTTTTTAAATTGAAAGGTTTGATTTTAGAGGAACCCCCGGTTAATGGCGGCCTTAGCGTGAGGGTCCTAAGGTAGCGAAACGCCTTGGCCGTTAAATGCGGTCTTGCATGAATGATGTAACGATACAACAGCTGTCTCTATGATTGACTCAGTGAAATTGGAATAACTGTGCAGATACAGTTTACCTCTAGGTAGACGAGAAGACCCTATGCAGCTTTACTATTACTAATTATTGAGTATGATCCCGGATTTTTCTAGTGTATAAGGTAATCGATAAGATATAATTGAAACACCTTTATAATTCTGTCATATTATTAAACCTTGCTTTAGTAAGGGACAATTGCTAGGAGATAGTTTATGTGGGGCACAGACCCCATAAAGAGTAAATGGGTGTGTCTAAAATAAAAAATTAATGTTTGCGATTTTTCTTTTATAGTAATCCTATTTAGAATCATTTATGTTCTATTCATAGAATGTAATACATATAACTTATATGTATATATAGTCCTTGGATACAGTGTGAAAGTTATATATGTATTTATTTGCATATTAATTTCGATGAAGTTAGGTAAGATTTTATTTATAGAGAAATTAGATGTAATAAAAAAAATATTTTGAGAATTAAACTCTAATATTTTTATAGTTATTATTTTTTAATAATAATAATGTTTATTACTTGTAAAGCTTAATGGCTTAATCTTGCCTTACTGTTTGATTAACAACAAATCTTACAGTCGCGTAAGCGGGGCATAGGATCACAAGATACAAAAAGGAAAGATCTTGGATTTTTGGAAAAGCTACGCTAGGGATGTTTGTCCTTCAATATTAAAAAAAAAATAATTGAGAAAATATTGGGTTAATTTCAAAAATTACTTTTTAGCCGGCTACTCGTTACTTTATAAAAATAAGACTTGCTACGCTGCGATAAAGTAAATTTGAAGCGAAATTTATCTTAGCATTTAGTATAAAGATAAAAACGTTCAACGACTATAAGGTGAGTAATGCTAACAATAATCCTTTGTTAATGCCCAACTTTCTTTTTTTTTTTTTATGTATAAAAATATGTAAAATAGTGAATAAAATTATTTATGAAAAAAAATACTATCAAATTTATAAGTATATTTAGTAAATATATTAAAAATAATAGTAAAATTATACCCTCTAAGGTAAAAATATCTGATGTAGGTAATACAAAGTATTTTCCTCCTGTATCTAAAGAATGAAAAAATAGTATTTATGTTTTCAACCCTAAGAATTTAAAAAACTTTCCTATGTATGATATAAATATTAATTATTTAATTAAAAAATTTTTCAATTTACAATTTAACTATAAATTTTTATTCAAAAAATATAAACCTTACAGACTTAGATCTTTTTCTTTGAATAAAATATATGCAAGTAAAGCCGAAATAAAGCATACTAATAATAAAGCTATTTTGACTGTGTATGTGTATAATCGAGAAAAGATATCTTTATTAAAAAAAATAAAAATCTTGAAGAAAGGTTTTTATAATAAGGTTAAACTACTAATTTATAAAAATAAAGAAATATTCTTTTATAACGTAGAAGATACTAATCTTATATATAATAAAGCAATTAAAGCTTTATTATATAAAAACCTTAAACTTATCAGAAAATATAAATTGAGATTAAGTCTTAATAAATATAAATTCGAAGAAAAACTTTTATATAAATTAAAAAATTTTATTATAAAATATTATAATAAAAAAGTAGAATTTAATATTGTTAATATTAGATCTGTGGTTTTCCATACTGATTTTTTTACTAAAATATTAACATCTAAAACTTTTAAACAGGAAAGCTAACATATTAGCCGCGATGGATACTATTTTGAATAAAGTGGTTTTACCCAAAGTAAATAGAAATAGTAGAAAAAAGTTTAGAAAAAAAAAAGGTCTTAATTTACTGGAAAAATAAATATAAATATCTAAATTTAAGTTTGTATATTAAAATAAAAATAATAATTTATCAAAAGTATTAAACCAAATTAATAATCATAGTATAATTATGGGATTATTATAACCAATAATTTAAATAAAGACTTTTTCAGGATATACGAAATTATATTTAATTCTATAAACTATAAAAATATGGCAGGTGTAAGACTTGAGGCTAAAGGTAGATTGACTAAAAGATACAGAGCGGATCGTGCAGTTTTTAAAGTTAGATGAAAAGGGGGACTAAAAAATCTAGATTCTTCATACAAAGGGTTATCTACACAAAATTATAGAGGGTATGCAAAACCTAATCTGGATTATTCAATACTTACATCTAAGAGGAGGATAGGTGCTTTTGCCGTAAAAGGTTGGGTTTCAGGTAAAAAGTAATGTAATAGTTTTTATATTCTAAAAAATACATAAAAAAAAAAAGAAATGAAGAAATAGTCTGAACCATTTTGTGAAAGATGGAAATAAATTAATATGATAACAAGTTGAACAGGCTAATTTGCGCAAGAGTGTACATAATGAGTGCGCGGTTTGGCACCTCGATGTCGGCTTAACTTATCCTCATGGACGCAGAAACTATGTAGGGTACGACTGTTCGTCGATTAAAAAGTTACATGAGCTGGGTTAAATACGTCGTGAGACAGTATGGTTTCTATCTTCTAGAGGGAGTTAGAATAAAACAAAGATTAACCTTGTACGAAAGGAACATGGGACACTATTGTTATACCCTGGCTGTATACCAGTTTTATTAACCAATGGTTTACCTGTTGTTTATATGCCTGATATTAATTATTAATATTGAAACAATATTAATATATAGGATAATTATATTAATTATCCGGGGATGTTAACGTCACTTTACTAAATAAATAATATAAGCACGGCAGGAAAGCTAAGTTAGTCCAAGATAAGTGCTGAAAGCATATAGGCACGAAACTTACTTTGAGATATTTCTTAAATATACGTAATATAATATTACATTAATAGGCCTAGATTGTAATAATTTAGAGATTTTAAGACATTAGGTACTAATTTTATAAGCAACTATATAGTTAATATATCTTATTTATATTTTAAAAATTTATGCCTAGTTAGCCGCGGGCTGGTTAAAGCTGAAAAACCCCGATCCGCGAGGGGTAGTTATAGCAGAAAGCTATACGTTAGTATTCATACGTAAATGCTCTTATATATAATAAAACAAATGAAAAAAAAACTTTTACAATTCGGCCTTGGCCTCAAAAAATAGAATATTAAAGTTGTATACTTTAAATTCAGATACTTCTTTAAATAGAAGTATACAATTCTACCAAAAAAATCTCCCGTTATTTTATGAATGATTAGCAGGATTTATAGATGGGGAAGGAAATTTCCAAATTAACCCTTTAAAAGGAAAAAGTGGTGAAATAGTTAAATTTTCTTTTATGTTTAATATTAACCTTCATGTTGACGATATAGATGTTTTACATAGTATATCTAAGATATTAGGTATAGGATCTGTTACTTCAGATACTACAAATCCGGGTAAATACGTATATTCTTATAGAATTAATAAGCAATCAGAGTTGTCCAAATTAATTGGTATTTTAAATTCTTAAAAAAAAAATGGTGTAAAATATTTGGATTTTTTAGATTTTTCTAAAGCTTATGATTTATATTTTAATAGACCTAGTCGTAGTATTACACCTGATGTAATTGAAGAGGTATTAAAATTAAAAAATGGGATGAATAGACAAAGAAATAACTTCAATAGACCTATACCAATAAATATTACAGATTACTGGTTATTAGGTTTAATTGAGGGTGAAGGGTCTTTTCATCTAATAAGATCAAGATTGGTACCTATTTTTGCTATAAAAATGGTTTCAGATCAAGAACCTATTATGTTAGCTATAAAAGAATTTTTAACTAAAAGATTAGATTTTGATAAATATTCCTTATTTAAATTAAATAATTCAAAGTTAATAAGTATAAATTATGTACCTTCTAAGGGAAACTCTAAACCTCAAGTTTTTATAGGTATTGAAAATGTTAGAATTTTATATAATTATCTTTTACCATTTTTAAAAAATTTACCCTTTTTATGAATGGTATCAACCCACCAAAAAATTAAAGGATTTTAATGATCTAGTACTTATTTGTTATATAATTTATCATAAAATATATAGAAATGATGAAATGAAAGATTTAACTTTAAAATTAAGCAATAATATGAATAATTTGAGATTATCTAGCAGTAAAGATGAAAAAGATATTATTACTACATCAGAAATAGAAACATTATTTATTTGCTGATCCTATCTCTGTACCTTTAAATGATGGAAGATTATTAGATCTAATGACCTATAAATTAGAAAGTGGTCTTAAAGGAGGTTCGGTATTTGAAATAATTAATAATAATTCAGGTGAAGTTACTTTAGCTGAGAGTTTAGAAGAGTGTGCTTCTATAATAGGAGTCACAAGAAATCTTCTATCCAAGGCTTTCTCTTCATCAGCTGATTCATCTTTTATTTCAGAAATATCTATAGATAAATATAAAATAAATAGACTAGGTATATTTTTGAAATTACCTCGCTAGCTATATAGATGAAGTCCCAATTTGCGGGAGATATAGTATTAATAAACAATTAAGTATATTAATTAGTAAAATGAGTGGGAATGAAGTATAACTCATTTTATGCCTAGTTAGCATAAATAGTAATGCGATTGTTTTGTAATCAATATAAGCAAGTGCGATACTTGCACTGGGCTAGCTACTAGTTATGAATTAGTAATATGCAGCACAACAACATGTATACATAGTTATAACAGATAAAAATTATTGTATTAATCGAAGGAGTTCGATTTCGACGCACGCTAAAAGTTAAATAAAGTAAATTATAAGGATTAGTAGTCAAGTGGTACGACATAGCTCTTTCAATGCTAGCATCGCAGGTTCGATTCCTGCCTAGTCTAGCCAGTTAAATTATATGTATATGTATATATATAATTCTAGTAATATAGTAACTTTGACTGGTTTATGCGTAAAAAAAAATTCATTTATTGTATTGTATTATAAAGGTAATTTTGAGGCGCAGCCATAATTGCATTTATATGTAATTATTGAGGCTATAGCCCAATGGGTGGTAGAGCGTACTGCTCATAACAGTAATTTACTCTAATTAGTTATAGAAATGAAAAAAAAATTATCACCTTTCGCCTAGGACTAGCGCCTGGGCTAGGCAGGAGGGTGAAATAAAAAAAATTTTTTATTTATTAAATAAAGGATAATAGGTAGCTATTTTATTAGCCTTATCTAAGGTTCGACCCCTTAGTATCTTTGTGGGAAATATACTATTATTAAAAAAAAGGGACAGTTAACCTTTCAACCCGAGGAATGAAAGGTATATTTAAAAATGTAGGTTTATTTTTTATAGCAATAGACTGGGCGGCAACTTTCTGTAGTCGCCTGGGCTGCTGTGCCGGTGTATCTTATGAGACTTTACGTAGAATAAGAGGTTATTCTACGACTTCTTTCAACAATTCCCTTAAACATTATTCGAATTTAAATCAATTATCTTTTATTGAATGGTTTAGAGGATTCACAGACGCTGAAGGTTATTTTTTAATTGCTAAGGTGGGTGGTAACAGCTTTGCATTTAGATTTATAATAATACTACATAAAGACGATTTAAATTTATTAAATTTTATTAAAAATTTTTTTAAAATAGGTAACGTCTTGGTTGATCCTACGTACGTAGTGGGAATCAGCTTATTTTAAAGTTACATCCCCCCCCCTTCGGGGCCTTCAAATTATGAAATAATTGATGGTAAGATTTTTATTAAATCATTAAATAAATTTTTACCTAATGAAGCAGCGAAGTAGCGAAGTAGCAAGCAGCAAGCAGCAAGCAGAAAAAAACATAAGTAGAACTTCAAGATAAAGAAGGATTAGTTTTTAAAACATTCGATTCAAAGAATCAATGTGCAGAATTTTTAGGTTTAAGTACTGTATCTAAGAGAAAAATAACTAATTCACCAGTTATATACAAAAATCAAGAATATTTTATTATTTAGTTAATTTTAAATTATTAAATAATTAATTTTAAATTATTTAATAAGAGGCTATAGCTTAATTGGTAAAGCATACTACTCATGATAGTACTTTTGAGTGTTCAAGTCACTTTAGCCTTATAAATTAAAAATTTGCGGGTTAGTGTAATAGTTAACATTTTTAGCTCATGTCTAAAAGAAAAAGGTGCAAATCCTTTACCCGCATGTATATATATATACAAACAATTATAATTGTATTTAGTTATATAATGAATATACCTATAATATATCCGAGTGCTGGTATGGTAGACTGCAAGAAGATTAATTAGTCGGTTAGGCAACCAACAAGATTTAATGAAGGTTGTTTTAAGGGTGGGTAATGTAATGTTTGTATTATTGATTTTATTGGTTTTGTGGATTATAAATATATTAGAAATATAGTTTTTATATTACTATGTTTGATGACAAAAGTCAGGTTGCTCCCTTAAAGGGCTACTCTAAAAAAAAAAGTAATATATACAAGTAAAATGTCAAAGTTATTTGTATATAATAACCTGAGTGCTGGAATGGTAGACAGTATTCTAGCTGGAGTATTTGCCTAAGCTGTACGTGTGTGGTGTGAGTACTATACTTTTGCTAATAAAAAATACCATACTTTAGGGTATAGGTATATTATTTAATAAAAGAATAATAACCTTGGAGTGATAAGGTTAAATTGTATATAGTAGGATAAATGTAGTATTAGTATTTACTTATTAAGTAAAAACCCTAGTGCTGGAATGGTAGACAGAAACTTCTTAAGAAAGTTCGATTAAATTCGTGGGTGTTCAAGTCACTCTTAGGGTAATGAAAAAGAATTATATATACAAAAACAAAGGGAAAGTTATGTTTTCAACCCTAGGAATGAAAACTAGAATTACGTGCTGGAGCTTTTATTCGACTAATGCTGATGTGATTACAACAAATTCGCTAGTAAAAATTGAACCTGTAGTTATTTATCTTAATGCGGATACTCAAAAATTAACTATAATATCCGATAATAAAAACAAAGTGGGGATATACAGATGAATTAATACACTTAATCAAAAAACTTATGTAGGGTCATCTCTTAATTTATCTTTAAGATTTAAATCTTATTTTTCTATATCTTATCTGGAGAGGATAATTTAAAAAAACCAGAGTCTCATTTACAGGGCTTTACTTAAGAATGGTTATTCTAATTTTAGGTTGAAGATTTTAGAGTATTGTGATCCTGATCTAGTTTTAGAGAGAGAACAATATTATTTAAATACACTTAACCTTGAATATAATATTTTAAAAACAGCAGGTTCTTTAAAAGGGTTTAAACATAGCGAGGCTACTATTGAGCAAATAAGAAAAATAAAAAAATAATCTAATAGAAAACAACCAAAAGAGGAAAGAATCAGACAAGTGAATTCATTATTGAAAGGAGAGTCTACTATTGTCATTAATCGCGTTACAGGTGAAAGTACATCTTTTATCTCAGGTAGATAAGCTGCAGTATTTCTCGGTATACATCCAAACTCTATAGCTAAATCTATTCAAATGAAAAGGTTTTTCTTAAATAAAGGATATCTTGTCTATAAATCTTCTACTACTGCGGATGAAATCTTTAGTCTTGAAAGTTATAAAGAAGCTATAAATGTAAAGGATCTTATCTTAAAGCCTAAACATTCTGAAGCCCCTAAGGAGTTAATACGTAAAGCTAACATAGATAAAACTCTTTCTGTGCTACGCAGAAACTAAACAAAAAATATCTTTAAATAGTAAGAATGCTAAACCCGTATTGGTGACTAATAATGAGACTAAGGAAACGTTAGAATTTCTATCTGCAGTATCTGCAGGGAAATTTTTAAATGTAGATGAATCTTACGTACGTAGATGTATAAGTAGTAATAGATCCTCTCGTAGAGATGATCACACTATATCTAGAAAGTATACAAGTTAGACTAGCTTGAGTATAGGCTATATTTTAAGAGGTTAAGTGTAACCTTAAATGTATTGACGCTTTGTATAATAATCTCAGTCTTCCTGAGAGAAGTTTAGAAGGTAGATATGTAAGTTTTGCTGACTAATAGCTGGGAACGTTAATCGTTCATAGCTCCTATGAGTAAAATATCCAGGAAGGATATTTAAGAATTTTCCTTAAAAAGAATAAACGAAGTAGTTATATGTATATATATATAGGGGATATAGTCTAATTTGGTAAAACACTGACTTTGCACGTCGGATTTCCAGGTTCAATTCCTGGTATCTCCATAAGCCGCCTGACAAGCACCCACTTCGTGGGGGCAGAGTATTGAAGCTACTTTGGTTGTAATTTCAAGGGAAGGTGTTGCGAAGATAGGTACGCGAAGTTTGCTTACATTTTACAAACCCTAGGGAAATTAAGGATTTTTTAAGATCTAATAATATAATAAAAAAAATAAATGAAAACACAAGTTATTATTAAAAAACTGGATGCGTGATTTGTTACGGGTATCACGGATGGAGAGGAAAGTTTTATAGTTAGTATTACTGAAAATAAAAAACTAAATATAGGTTGAAAAGTTCAACTCATGTTTAGCATCAAGTTACATTTAAAAGATAAACTATTATTAGAACAGATTCGTAATTTCTGAAATGGCTAGCCTGCGGAGGAAATATTGAAGTAAAGGATAATTCTTGCGTATTTGTTGTTTATTCCTTGGATCAACTTCGTGATCTCATAATTCCTCATTTTGAAAAATATCCTTTAACTCAAAAGTTGGCGGATTTGTTCGTTTGTTCGTTTGTTTGATTGTTCATAAAGTTTTTTTTTAAGAACATCTTACTCTTACTGGGCCAGAGGCTATTATTAGAAAAAAAAAATTGCTATGAATTTAGGCCATTTACAGGAAGAAAAATTTAAAGCTGTTTTTTCCTAATATTAATAATTTAAAAATGGAAAGACCTTTAATTAATACTATGGAAATTCCATACCCGCAGTGAATGGCTGGGTTTGTTTCAGCTGAAGGTTGCTTCTTTGTTAAAATAGCCAAGTCTAATACGGCTAAGTTAGGTATTCGTACAGAATTAGTCTTTATAGTAACTCAGCATATTAGAGATAGCTTATTGCTTAATTTATTTAGAAATTATTTTGGCTGTGGTAAATGCTATATTTCTAATCGAGAATCTATCGATTATAGAGTTTTTAGTTTTTCAGATACATTTAATAGGATAATCCCATTTTTCTTCGCCCCCACGGAGTACGGAGTACGGAGTACGGAGTACGGAGTACGGAGTACGGAGTACGGAGTACGGAGTACGGAGTACGGAGTACGGAGTACGGAGTACGGAGTACGGAGTGGGTGAACATAATATTATAGGTGAAAAGCCAAGGATTTAAACGATTTTTGTTTGGTTGCTAATTTAATTAAGGATAAGAGTCATTTAACGTCAGAAGGTTTAGATAGAATACGAGATATTAAAGCTAATATGCGTTCTAGCTAGCTTGTATGGTATTTCATAGGGAAACCGTAAATATAGGATATTTAATTCTTAGCTTCGCATAATAAATTAGAGGGGGAGCCCAGCTCCTTCGAACGCAATGAAGGAGTGGGGAATATTTAGTCAAAGTAGCTCAATTGGTAGAGCGAAGCATTGAAGCTGCTTAGGTTGTCAGTTCAAGTCTGGCCTTTGACAAGTAATACTTATTGGATACTCCAATATTTAGCGTCGTACTCCATGTTCCGTACAAAAATAAGACTTCGTATAATGCGAAGTTTCAGTTTTGATCCGTAGTTCATCGAGAGACTTAGGCATAAAAGTATAAATGGGTGTGCTGGAATTGGTAGACAGGTTCCGTTTAGGCCGGAATGGTTGGAAAACAACTGTGCAAGTTCAAGCCTTGTCACCCATAAATTCTAATAATTAAAAATAAAATTTATTAAAAATAATTAGATAGGCTAATAGTATTTAGAAAGTGTATATACTAATTTAAGGGGTCTTAAATTTATTTGATATGTTGTAGACTAAACACCTATACAATGGTAGGAGTACTAATATTTATTGTAGGAGTACTAAAATTTATTAGCGGCCTATATGATGAAATGGTCAATAAAATAACGGCATGGGTATAATTTGGTTCGAATCCAATCGTTATTAATGAAAAGAATATTAATAAAAAACATAAGAGCGAACTTTGCCCTTTTAACGCAAGAAACAAAGGGGCACCGTTGGAATTATTTAATTGGGTACATGTCGGATAATAGGATTAGAGGTTTAGCATCTCTTTCTTTTTTCCCAGGGGGAATAGGAGCTACTGCCTCAGGTAACCCTGAGGTTGAATTAGGTAAAGAATTTAGTCACCCCCTCTTTCCGCTGGCGCGAAGCTATGCTATGGGGGGAACTACGATGCTGAATTTATTGAATGGTTTAGGGGTTTTACAGATGCAGAGGGTTGTTTCATGATTGTTCATTTAAGGGATAATTTTTGAAGGTTTAGGGGTTTTACAGATGCAGAGGGTTGTTTCATGATTGTTCATTTAAGGGATAATTTTTGAAGGTTTAGTTTTGAAATAAAGTTACATAAGGATGATTTAAATGCTTTAGAAAAAATTCAGTAAATGTTAGGGATAGGTAATATTTATGTTTCAGGTAGTTCTTGTCGTTTAAGAATCCCTTGTAACAAAACAACAAGAAATAAAAAAAAATTCTTTAAATTTTTAGCGAATTTCCTCTTAATTCAATTAAAGAATTGAATTTTCAAGATTGTGTGACTCCGTACCAAAAAAAGCTTTTTTTATCTATACAGATAAATCAGAGGTTTCTGATTTTTTCCTTAGCTCTGCGGAAGGAAAAAAAAAGGGGGTCGGGCGAAAAGGTAGTGTTAGCAGCCCACAAGAATAAAATTCTTGAAAGTATCAAAAATGGTATGAATACTAAAAGAGTTCTTGATACAGAAGATAGTAGAAATATTCGTATTACTCCTTCTTGACTTTTAGGTTTTGTAGAAGGAGATGGTTCCTGATTTGTAGGGGATTTTAATTCTAAAAGTAAATATCAAATGTTGTTTTCAATATCTCAATCTACTAAAGATTTAGTTTTAATGTCAAAAATAAAAGAATATTTTGACAATTTAAGCGGATGTTATGAAGAAGTAGCCAAATTACCTTTAACTAGTGATAATAGAGGTATGTTAAATTTAGTTATTAGTAAAAAAAATTTTATATCTGAAAAGTTAATACCTTACTTTTTAGCTTTAAATTGGTATACTAAAAAAGAAAAAGATTTTAAGGATTTCATTTTAATTTTTAAGTTAAAAGAATTAGGTTATCATTACGCAGAGGAAGGAAAAGAGATGATTGAGCTATTAAAAAATCAAATGAATAATAGATTAACTACTAGTGAGTTAAATCATAATATTGATAAAGAGGAATTAATTTTAAGAATTAATGAATTATTGAGTAAGGGTTCTAATTATGAAGAACAATCAGACGGTGCGGTTTTAATTAAATCCACGAGTAGTATTTTAAGAAGATTAAAAAAAGTCAATTTCAGTTTTAGATGAAAATGGAAATTTATTGTATGAGTTTGATTCTATGGAAAAATGTGGAAAATTATTTAATACATCTCATGCGACTATTAGACGAAGATATAGAGATGGTAAACCTTTTAAACATGAAAACAAAGTAATTTATTTTAAATAACTTTTACTAATAATAGCTGTTTATTTCAGCATTCCCATTAAAAAAGAATAAGTGCTCTAATTCTAAAGACTAGGGCTAGTACAAGCTAATTTTTACTATTTAGGGTGGTGTTGGTGGTATCCATCCACCCACCCTAATAATATGTTGTAGACTAATTAGGGTAAGTCATAAATTTTTGGTATTTACAATTGAGTGTTCGAATCACTCCAACATAATTTTTGGTATTTACAATTGAGTGTTCGAATCACTCCAACATAATCTTTTTTAATAAATTGACTAACTTTATTTAAATTTAAAAATAGTTAACTTAACTATAGGATTTTGGTTGAAAAATGTACGATTTTTTTTTATTGCATACTTCGTATGCAGCGTACACAGAAAAGGGTAATAATTAAATAAAAGATTAATTAAAAAATAATAATAATTATTATTATAAGGATAATATAGCTCAATAGGTAGAGCGACTGTATGTGGCACAGTAGGTTCTCTGTTCAAATCAGAGTATTGTCCCAGCTGACTGAAAAAATAACATTATAATAAAAGACAATTAATACTCTTTAATTTATGAAAAATTTTGTATTTAATAGTTAAAAGGCAGTCAGCTAAGGAAGAAAGTAGTATTTCATAGAGCCAGAAATAAATCAATTAAGTACGGTTACTTGGCTTACTACTAGCCAGATTGCGAGGAAAATGGTTTTCCTAGTTTTCCTATTACATGCTTGAGTAGTTTAGTGGTTAAAACCTTAATTTCATACATTAAAGACGAGAATTCGACTTTCTCCTCAGGCTGAGTGCATAATGTGCATTCTTTTTTTTCTGCAGTGCGCGCCCACATTATGCGCATATCTCTAGCCAGGCGTGTACCGTTGCGGAGTTGGCAGGTTTTATATTTTACATTGATATTTTAGAACTTACTCATGATAATAATCTCTATACTATCTTTATTGCTCTCAGCTTCCGTTACTTTAAGACGAGATATGTCTATTCTGTTCAATAGGGTTACAATTATAAGTTTAATATATTGTATATTATATGATACGATGTGTTTATCTTTTATAAGTAAAGGTATAGGTTTACATGGAGGTTTATTACATATAACTAATATAACACAAATATTTCATATATTTGTTTTTTTTATTAGTATATTAATATTGCAATTAACAAGTTTTTATCCTGCTTGGCGATCTAGGAAATCGTCATCGTGGGACAAACTGCCAAATTCCGGGGACACCTTAAAGCTTCTGATACCAAGCCAGGTACGAAAGTGCTTGAGTGGTTGAACTAATTACTCAGGTATGGTAATAAGTCAGATGATGATCGAAAGAGAAATAGGTTATCGCGGATCTAAGTCAATTACTGGTTTAAACGTCCCACAAGCCATAAATAAACCAGTAGTTGTAAAAGAGCAACGAGTAGACGGTAGTTATAATGCGGCTAAAGCAGCATTATTAAGGTGTACTCTAATGGGTTTTGAAAGAAACTATCAAACCGGAATCCTTTCTAATTACATAAATACACAGAGATGTTTTTCTTCTTTATCGACTCAACCTGTTATTAACTCTATTGACAACATTAACCCTTGGTTTATAACAGGATTCACAGATGCTGAAGGTTGTTTTACTATATTTACGTCAAAAAGCAATAATTATCATTCTGGCTGAGAAGGTTAGTTACCAAATTAATTTACATAAAAAGGATTTATTTTTATTGGAACAAATCCAAAATTACTTTGGTGTAGGATCAATTTCTAAGCAAGGTGAATCTACATACCAATACCGTGTTCAATCTATAAAAGATATGGTCAGTATAATAAAACATTTCGATAATTACCCTTTATTGTCTGAAAAACAAATAGACTACGAACTTATAAAGAAAGCTTTTAATATAATATATAACAAAGAACATTTAACTCAAAATGGATTAAATAAAGTTATAGCACTTAAAGCTTGTCTAAAAAGGGGTCTTCCATCTGACATAAGTCTTGCTTTTTCAGACGTAATACTTATAGATAGACCTAGAGTTAATAATATGGATGTAAAGATTGATCCTTACTGATTCGCAGGATTCTCTTCGGGAGAGGCTTGTTTTTACGTTAAAATTTTTAAATCTAAGACCAAAATAGGTGAAGCTGTTTTATTGATATTCCAGCTTACTCAACACTTAAGAGACGAACCGTTAATAAGAAGATTAGCTGATTATTTAGGTTGCGGGAGAATATCAAAGAATCGTGAAGGTATTTATCTTGATGTAACCAAATTTTAGGATCTTACTGTAAAAGTCCTTTATTAAAAAATCATCATATTCTTGGGAATAAATCGCGAGATTTTGAAGATTTCGTAAAAGTAGCTGAGTTAATGGAAAATAAAGCTCATCTGACTTTAACAGGAATGGATGAGATTCGTAAAATAAAAGCTGAAATGAATACAGGTAGAAAATTAGAAGATTAATAATGTATATATGTATATGATAAATCTGGTCGCCTTGAGAAAAGTTTGAGTTGCAGAACACTCATCCTTAAAAGATTTGTTAATGAATAAATTAATATATTATAGAACAAAAATTATAAATAAATTTGCAGAACATATGAAAATAATAGAATATCCTAAAGAAAATCGAAGTGGGATTCCATGTATAATGGGGAAAATCCTTATTCCAGGGCTACTTTGTAGGGGTAACCAATTTATAAATAAGCGCTTTTATACAAGTATGGCTGCTACAGTATTACCAAAAGGTAATTCAGAATTAACTGAATCTTATCTTAACCCTTGATTTATAACAGGATTTACAGATGGTGATGGTTAATTTTCTCTTGTATCTAAAGATACAAAAGGTAAATTACTATGTAAAGTACAACCTGTGTTTACAATAGGTTTACACCCTAAAGATCTACCTCTTCTAGAAAAGATACAGAAATCCTTCGGAGGGGTAGGTAAAATTCATATTCGAAAGGATGGATCAGGGGTTCATTATAAGTTCCGTAAAGGATTTAATAAATCAAGTAATACCACATTTCGATAACTACCCTTTAATATCTAAAAAGAAAGCTGACTATGAGTTATTTAAGGAAATAGTATTACTTATGAAGAATAAAGAGCATCTAACTAATAAAGGTCTATTAAAAATAATGTCATTAAAAGCTTCTTTAAATTTAGGGCTAAAAGGGTGGGTTGCTGAAATATTTACTGATATTAAACCAGTGGTAAGACCAGAGGTTAAGTTAGTAAATAATTTAAATCCTTATTGAGTCTCTGGATTTATTTGTGCTGAGGGTTGTTTTTATATAACTTTACGTATTAATGATAAATATAAGGCTGGTTATGAGGTGGGTCTTAAATTTATTTTGAGTCAAAATAATAGAGATTTTGAACTTATATATAAAATAAAAGATTTGTTTAATTCAGGATATGTAGCAAGATCAAAAAAAGACGATACTGTAGAATTAACTATAAAAAATTTCAATGTGTTAAAACAAAACTTGGTTCCTTTTTTAGATAGATATAACCTAGAAGGAGCTAAATCTTTAGATTTTAATGACTTTAAAACGGTACTATTTTTAATGAATGATAAGGTTCATTTGACTAAAGAAGGTTATAATAAATTAAAGGTAATAAAGGATGGTATGAATACCGGAAGAAAATAGTTGCGCATTGAAATAAGATATCTATATGTTAAATTTTATAGCGAAGCTAGCGAAGCGGTGATTTTATTTTTAGAGGCACGCCCCTCTCTGTGTTTTGGAAAAACTGTAAGATTAAGGGATTAATTGCCAAATTCCGGGGAACTTCTAAAGCTTATGATACCAAGCAATTATTGAGAAATAGTTTGTGGACGGACTAATTACCCGTGTACGGTAACAAGTCATAAGATGAGTAAAAGCAAAAGACAATCACCGAATTAAATCAAACAAATGTGATACCCTGGGCTACAATACGATAATTTGTTAAGGGGAAAATTGCCAAATTCCGGGGACATCCTAAAGCTTTTGATACCAAATCTGGATGAATTATTCCAAGGCGGGTGGACTAATTATTCACGTAAGGTAACAAGTCAAAAGATGGCACTTCACTTCTACTGATTAAAGTGGACTAAAGGTGATATGAGGGTATTGGACTCTTATGCTATCGAGCTACAAACTCGAAAAATGGACAATCGCGGATCTAAATTAAACAATGTTTATAAAAGAGCAACGAGTAGATGGTAATTACATTAACCTATATATTAGGGATTCAATGTTAAGGTGTACTCTAAAGAGGTTCGAAAGAATTTCTTATTCCAATTTCCGTTTAAATCAAATTCTAAATAAACAACTACATTCAACAGCTGTGCGCAACACGGATTCTAAAAATCTGCTTGAACCTAAATCTTCAGATAAAAACACGAATATTTTAAGTTTAAATCCTTGGTTTATAACAGGATTTACAGATGGTGATGGTTCATTTAGTGTTTCTATTGCTAAAAAAAAGTCAGGTCTAAGTTGAAAAATACAACCTATATTTACTATAGGATTAGATTCCAAAGATTTAGATTTATTAGTTCAAATTAAAGCTTACTTTAAAGTTGGTAAGATCTATACTAGTGGAAGAGGTATAGTTTACTATACTGTGGGTTCTACAAAAGATATAATAAAATATATCTTACCTCATTTCGACAAATACAATTTAGCGACTCTCAAATTAAAAGATTATTTAGTATTCAAGAATATTGTTCTTCTTATGGAAAAAGGGGAACATAAATCCTTATCTGGTTTATTGAAAATTTTTTCACTTAGAGCTATTCTAAATAAAGGGTTACCTAGCTTTATAAAGGCTGAATATCCTGATATTACCCCTGCTGTTGAACCTGAGTTTAAGTTATCCAATTACTTAAATCCACATTGATTATCAGGATTTATAACTGCAGAGGGGTCTTTCTTTATTTCTGTCTATCCTAACGAGAAAAGAAAAGCAGGGTATGCTGTAAATCTTGTATTTAGTTTAAGTCAAGATCTTAGAGATTTAGAGTTACTAAATAGACTCGTTGATTACTTAGGGAGTGGTATAGTACGAGAACATCCTAATCGTAATACAGCTGAATTAATTATAACTAAGAATGGAGATATTAATTTAAAACTAATTAAATTTTTAACAAAATTTCCTCTTTCGGGTGTAAAATTATTAGATTTTGAGAGATTTAAACAAGTATCTTTTTTAATAGAAAATGCACTTAACTCAAGATGGAATTGAGTTAATAAAAACGATTAAAGAGAAGATGTATACAAGGTAGTAGAATTATGTAAAATCTTTGAGGTCGTATAGATTTTTACGTTATAGCTTGCTAAGTAGTAAATATGTAGCTAAATTAGTAGCTTTAAATTTTCTCTCAGTTTATTTAGAATTTGACGGGATATGGTTTATCAATGTTAATTTTATTATTTGTAATTAGTGGAGCAGTATTTTTAATGTCAACAAATGATTTAGTTTCTATTTTTCTTTCTATAGAATTACAAAGTTACGGTTGTGCGCCGGACGAGGCATCTGTTATTGAGGTTCTTAGTGAGTTATACTATGCACTATCAGATATCATTGGCATGATCTCGATCATATATCTGTCACGGGTACTCGCATCTTGACTCGCCAATAACGACCAAGAAGGTATAGCAGAGTACAAAAATCTTGATACAAATTCCGCTACGAATTTGGATATCGAGGTTAGTGAAGGTGACCATGGACAGGTTAACAAACTTGATACGTACAGAGAGGCCCTACTTGGCCAGAAAGCCCAATGTAGCTATTCGCGACTTTCTTGAGGGAAATTAAAGTTCTTCGTTGGTAGACCGTACAACCTAGATTGCCAAAAACCCAAAGCTCACTGCAATACAGCAGATCAAAATACGCAAGGTCCTAAAGTCATCACAAATGTTAACAGATTGCAACTCCGGGATCTAACCGCCTATGCATTGTCCATACAAAGTACGCGGGGACGGAGCTTCCATAGTACTACCTATAGGAAGGGAAGCAGCCATAACGTGCCATTTCTGCCAAACCAGGTTTCTAACATGGAAGACTCCATTAAACCCAACCTTAATGGCGGCAAGATGAATGAGTCTATTGGTACCTGGCTAAAAACAGAAGTGGATAAGTACTTGAAAGGTGACGGTAAGTATAATGGAATTGTCAATATCATATCCGACGAGGATTTATTGAAATTCTGTTACCTCAGTATTAAAAGTAACCCCGGTAATATGTCAGAAGGAGCCAAAAGAATCACGCTCGACGGAATCAACGAAAAATGGTTCTCACGAGCCTCTAAAGACATCCTATCTGGTAAATTCGATTTTACCCCTACCCGAAGGGTTATGATCCCTAAACCTGGGAAAACTGAGACAAGACTACTCAGCGTGGGAAACCCCAGAGAGAAAATAATCCAGAAGGCCATACTTCTTATCCTCGAACAAATATGAGAGGGTGATTTCTCCAACAATTCCTACGGTTTTAGGGCGAATAAAACCCTACATCAAGCTTTACATCACCTCTACTACAACGGATCCCCTTATCACTGGGTAATACAAGGAGATATAAGCAAATGTTTCGACCGCATACCTCATCAAATAATACTAGACTGTTTAGCTAAGAAAGTCAAATGTGAGAAGACCATAAACCTAATAAGGAAACTCATCTCTGCGGGACACATGGACCCTCAGAGCGGTAACTGAATTAAAGGAAAAGTCGGTACTCCTCAAGGAAGTATAATTAGTCCCATCTTAGCTAATATTGTACTCAATGAGTTCGATAAATACATGGACTCACTGAAACTAAACTTCGAAAAAGGTAAGAAGAGGATCAGGAATAAAGAGTACGATGCCCTTACATCTAAAATAGCCTGGTTAAAGAAATCCAAACCAGGTTCACCCTTGATTAAAGAGCTAGCGATCAAAAGACGAGAAATACCAAGTCTGAATATGTTCGACCCAAACTTCAAACGCCTGATGTATCTAAGATACGCAGACGACTTCGTCATACTAATCATAGGCTCTTTAGACGAGGCAAAGATGATAAAACAACGTATCACGGACGTCCTCAAAAAAAGATGCGGACTTGAATTAAATCAAGACAAGACTCTAATAACTGCTACTAAGGAAGGTTTTACGTTCCTAGGTGCAAATTGTAGTAAAACTACTGCCATGAGCTCTGGACTTTTCACCAACAAGAAAGGGAACCCCGCAAAATCACGTATGCGCCTAAGAATCGAGGCCCCTATAACTAAGTTACTAGACAAACTAAGGATCAACAAATTTACTAAGAGAGACGCTAAAGGACTGTACCAAGCCACTTCACGTAGAGACTTAATTAACTTCTCACACTGAGAAATCTTAAGTTTCTATAATAGTAGAATACTTGGTATTCTAAACTTCTATTCCTTCGCGGCAAACTACAACGGGCTCCGAAGCATAGTTATGTATCTCCAACAATCCTGTGCACTTACTCTAGCTCTTAAATATAAGCTAAGAACTAAGAGACAGGCGTTTACGAAATTCGGTAGAACACTTGAAGACCCGGACACAGGTACGAAGTTAATAACCCCAACCGATTTCAAAGTAAAGCATAAATATTCAGGAGTTGAACAACCCAAACTGGACAACATCTTGAAAAAATCCTGGTACCGTAAAGTAACCAAATCGGTCCTAAACGCCGAGTGTACGGTATGCCAAAGTAAGGCCAACGTAGAAATGCACCATATTAGGAAAGTAAAAGATGTAAGGCACCTAATTAAAACGGGTAACAGTACTTTCGAATAATGAGTAGGTATGTATAAGAGAAAGCAAGTGCCTCTGTGCGCATACCACCACGATTTATTACACAAAGGTGACCTACTGCAATATGAGATGAAACAAATCCAAAATTATACTGAATAATCACAACATTTCAACACTTATAATGCTTATGGTGGAGAGCCGTATGATGGGAAACTATCACGTACGGTTCGGAGGGCAGGGTAACCATTCCACTGACCCCTACTATATCTACTAAGTACTATTTATAGAAATTCTGAATTATCTACCACAGGTGGTTTAATTTACTTTTTATTAGGTGGATTAAGCTCTTGTTTTATTTTATTAGGGACAAGTTTATTATATGTAAATTCAGGTACTACAAATATGGATGGTTTGTATATACTTAATAGTATAAGTGATGTAAATGAAGGGGTTGTCGGTTTAACTTCTTGATATAAATCATATTATCTAAATTTCTCATTACTTATATTTAGTTGTAGGGGTTTTTATTCAAAGTTAGTGCAGCTCCTTTTCATTTTTGATCACCCTAAAATAGGGACTTGGGAAATCCTTAATCAACAAGCGTTGGGCTGTAAACTATTCAAATTTCCGGGGAACCCCTTAAAGCTTCTGGGAACTAAACCAGTGCACGGAAAGTGCTTGAGTGGCTGGAACTAACTTAGCTCAGGTATAGGTAATAAGCCAGAAGATGAGTGAAAACGAAATGGGCAATCGCGGATCTAAGTCAGTAATACATACGACCAAGCAGTCGAGTATTATTGTAAAAGAGCAACGAGTAAATGGTAGTTGATGTGGTAAATTAATACCACATTTAAGATGTACTCTACTGGGCTTCGAAAGAAGTTATCAAGTTAAAATCCCTTCTAACCAAATTATTCAAAAACAATTTCATTCTACTATATCTAACCTAGACAATAGCAAATTACCTCTAGATCCTTGATTTATATCAGGATTCTCTGATGCAGAGGGATGCTTTCTTGTTATAATCCGTAAATCACCAAAAAGCCTACTAGGTTTACAAATAGAGGTTAATTTCACAATTAACCTTCATGTTAGAGACCTAGAACTTTTAAACCTTATTAAAGTCTATTTTGGAGTAGGAAGAATAGGTAAAGAAAGAAATGGTTGTTGTGATTTTACAGTAGGTTCTTTAGATCAAATAATAACAAAAGTAATACCTCATTTTGATAAATATCCTCTAAAAACTAATAAATATTCTGATTATTTATTATTTAAAAAAGTTGCCATGATAATGCAACGTAAGGAACATTTAACTGCTGAAGGTTTACAAAAAATAGTTAATATTAGAGCTTCTTTAAATAAAAGATTAACTCCTTTACTTTTAGAAACCTTCCCTAATACTGTTGCTTTAGCAAGACCATTATTACCACCACTTAGTGTCAAATTAGACTCTCAATGGGTAGCTGGTTTTACAAGTGGTGATGGTTGTTTTAAAATTAGTATTAGAGAATCTAAATTACATAAAACAGGAAGTCGTGTAACATTACTTTTTGTAGTAACTCAACATATTAGAGATGAATTACTATTGAAAAGTTTAGTAGATTTATTTGGGTGCGGTCAAACTTATTCTTATAAAGATTATACTGAGTTTAGATGTCAATCATTCAAAGATAATTATGAAAGGATTTTACCTTTTTTCAACAAATACCCCATTATTGGCGTTAAATCTCAGGATTTTGAAGATTGAACTAAAGTAGCAAAAATGATACAAACAAAAGTTCATTTAACTAACGAAGGTTTTGATCAGATTCGTCTAATAAGAAGAGGAATAAAGGTAGATAGAATAAAATTGTTTTTTCTTTAATTTGGATGATAAATTTAATAATCATCATGTGGACGTTTATGATGCTATTCCTACTATAGTTACAACATTTGTAGCTATTATCGCCAAAATTTCAATTTTCATCTTTTTATTAGAATTAGTTTATCACACTAATAGTTATATCTCAGAATTTAGCTGAACATACGCTTTATTAATAAGCTCTCTTCTTTCATTAATAATAGGAACTGTTGTAGGGTTGACACAATTCAGAATTAAAAGATTACTAGCATATAGTACTATATCTCATGTAGGTTTTATACTATTAGCTTTGAGTGTTTCTAGCATAGAATCCACACAAGCTTTTATATTTTATTTAATACAATATACCATCAGTAATTTAAACGCATTTTTTATAATAATAACCATAGGGTTCTCTTTATACGGTTATATAACTAACAACAAAGAGTATAAATCATTATTAGATAAAAATAACTCCCCGATACAATTAATTAGTCAACTAAAAGGATATTTTTATATAAATCCTTTATTATCTTTAAGTTTAGCCATTACTATCTTTTCTTTTGTAGGTATACCTCCTCTGGTTGGGTTTTTTGCAAAACAAATGGTATTAAGCGCTGCATTAGATAATGGTTATATTTTCTTAACTTTAATCGCTATAATCACTAGTGTAATTGGAGCAGTTTATTACTTAAATGTAATTAAAGAGATCTTTTTCTATTCCCCTGAACATGAAGTAAATCCTATTTTAAACGAATCAAATTCTACTTTAAAAAGTCGAATTTTTAATGAAAAAAATGGTTTAATAAAATCTGTACTTCTTAAAGGTAGAAATGTATATATCTCTAGTCCTTTTTCGATCACAATTTCTATAATTACTAATGTAATATTATTATTTATGTTTATGAACAAGGAACTCTTAAGTATGGGAGCCGTATTGGCTCAAACTTTACTCTCAACATAATGATAAGAAAATTCTTTCATACAAGCTCAGATTTTTCTACTATGCAAGCGCAATGCTCCGCACAAAATGGGAGTTTTGAACTTGCGACAGTTACACAAGAAAAATTTAAATTTTATCAATGATTTTCAAGATTAGTGGATGGAGAAGGTCATTTTAGTATTTTTTCCAGCTCCGCAGCAGGAGCTTCGCAGGGAAAAACTTATGGGTTTTCTTTCGCCATTGGTCTGCATAAAGATGATAAAGAAACTTTGGATTTTATAGTAAAGGAATTAGGTATGGGTAAAATTAGTTTCTACGCTAATTCGGCCCTTTTAGTAATTTCTGACGCTAAGAGTATTAAATCTTTAATTGAGATTTTTACGCACTTCCCTTTAAAAAGTACTAAACTTCTGGATTTTTTAGCGTTTAAAAGAGCTTTCCTTCTATATACACAGAAAAAAGAAAAAACTCCAGAAATCTTAGAGGAAATAAAACTTATAAAAGAGGGTATGAATTCCAAAAGAACTGATTTTGATATGTCTAGTATTTATAATAAAGATACTATCAATATCAATATTAACTGATTATTAGGGTTTATTGAAGGTGAGGGTAGTTTTTTTGCACTTAGAAGAACTCCTACCAATTTTAGTTTAGTTTTCAGTTTAACTCAGTTAAATAGTAATAAATTATTAATGGAAGCTATACAAGAATTTTTCAATAATTTAGCTGAATCTTTACAAGCTGGTATTGAGGGGAAATCCTTTAATATAGGTTCTTGAAGAGACGGTAAAGAGGGAAGTTTCGCATATTTACATTTAGAGAATAAATCTAACAAAAAAGATATACTAACGCTTCATATTACTCGTATAGAATATCTGCTTAGCATTTTTATACCTCTATTTGATTCTTTAAGTTGACATAGTAAAAAATACTTAGATTATTTAGATTGAAAAGCTCTTTTACATATAAAGGCCAAAGGTTTACATTACTTACCTGAAGGTATAGAAGTTGTAGATCTTATATTAGGACAAATGAATAATAAAAGATTGACAACTAACAGAGAATCCGAGGAAATTGTTTCAGTAGATAAAAATTTATTATTAGAAAAAATTGAAAATCTTTTAGCCAAACCTTCCAACTTTGAAGTTAAAGAGGATGGAAGAATTTTTATAATTTCAGAGAATAAATATTATTCTAATAAAAATAAGCTTCAAGTTACAGTTGAAAGATTAGATGGTACAATTTTACACACTTTTGATTCAATTAAAGAATGTTTAGAAAAATTAAATATCTCTAAATCTCTTTATTATGATCGTTTAAATAAGGGTTTACCTCTTGATATTGAAGGTGAATTACTATACATTAAATCGGTTAAAACTGAAACTATTGTATTAGAGAGCTCAATCTTACTAGGTATTGATTTTACGGGCATTTTTAGTCGTATTTTTGGTAGTTGTTACTACTGCTTCTTATTTCCGCATATTACGGAATTCAACACATATATAAAAAGAGCCATAAACTCTTATATTAGAAAGAATAATTTATATTATTTCTTTAAAAAATGATTAAGTATGGGTGCCATATTGGCACAAGTTTTATTTAGTAATTAGATGAGTAGTATGACACTCTTTATTTTATTTGTATGTATAATTGCTTTACTTTTTTTATTTATTAATTTAGTTTTTGCTCCTCATAATCCTAAAAATTGACTATGGAAATCAATAATAACTAGGGAAAAACTATCCAACTCCAGGGAAGCCTTAAAGCTTCTGACACCAAGCAATTATTGAAAAATAATTTGTGGATGAACTAATTACTCATGTATGGTAACAAGTCAGAAGATATACGAAAGTTCAATAGGTAATCATGGATCTAAGTCAGCAATATCTGATAATATTGCTGTAAAAGAGCAACGAGTAGACGGTAGTTGGTATGGTCTAAATAGCACAAGCTTTCCATACTTAAGGTGTACTCTAGTGGGTTTCGAAAGAAACTATCGAGTCAAAATCCATTCTAACCCTGTAAATTTAACAAGAAATTATTCTAAACTAGATTCTAAACTAAACCCTTGATTTATTACTGGATTTACAGACGGTGAAGGCTCATTTATATTAACTATAATAAAAGATAATAAATATAAATTAGGTTGACGTGTTGCTTGTAGATTTGTAATAAGTTTAAATAAAAAAGACTTAAAATTATTAAATAAGATTAAAGAATTTTTTGAAGTTGGTAATGTATTCCTCATGGGTAAAGATTCTGCACAGTATCGTGTTGAATCTTTAAAAGGTTTAGCCATTATAATTAATCATTTCGATAAATATTCTTTAATAACTAAAAAACAAGCAGATTATACTTTATTTAAATTAGCTTATGGTTTAATTAAAAATAAAAGTCATCTTACCGAAAAAGGATTATTGGAACTTATAGCTTTAAAAGCTGTATTAAATAATGGTTTAAGTGATGATTTAAGCATTGCTTTTCCTGATATAGTTCCCGCTTTAAGACCTGAAACACCATTGCCTAAAATTCTAGATCCTTCATGATTAGCAGGATTTACGGATGCAGAAGGCTGTTTTAGTATTATAAGATTTAAATCCCCGACATCTAAACTCGGAGAAGTTGTTAAATTAAGTTTTATTTTAACTCAAAGTATTAGAGATGAATATTTAATTAAAAGCTTAATCGAATATTTAGGATGTGGTAATACAAGTCTAGATAGTAGAGGAACAATTGATTTTAAAGTTACTAATTTTTCTAGTATAAGAGATACTATTATTCCATTTTTCAAGGAATACCCTTTACAAGGTAATAAAAATTTAGATTTTTCAGATTTTAGTGAGGTGGTAACATTAATGGAAAATAAATCACATTTAACTAAAGAAGGGTTAGATAAAATTAAAATAATCCATAATAGAATGAATACGAATAGAAAACAATAGTTTAAGAATAAAATCTGAATGTTAATTTATAGGTATGAGAAATTTGATTAAAACGTATCAAGAAAAGGATTCAGCTTTCGAGTGTGGTTTTCATTCCTTTTTGCAGAGTAGATCTCCTTTTAATATATCCTTTTTTATTTATGCTTTGGTATATTTATTATTAGATCTAGAAATTTTATTAGTATTCCCTTATGCAGTTAGTGAATATACTAACGGTGTTTATGGGTTAATGACCGTATTAATTTTTATTTTGATTATTACCATAGGATTCGTATTTGAGTTAGGGCGTGGAGCTTTGAAAATAGAAAGTAAACAAACTTCCAATTCTAATATCCCCAAATATACTTCAACGATCGCATTGATAGGTAAAAGAAATTTAAAAGATTCTTCTATTTCGTATATTAAGGGGCAGTAAAGGTTTTTGTGTGGGTCTAGTGCTAGCTTGCGCAGCACACATAGATTCTTACTTTAACTATACTCCAGGGTTATATATTTATAAACCAACAACATATTGTTGTTGATATTTTATTGTATACTTCTAGCTGCTTCGTAAGCTAAACATAGACGTATGCAACAGCGATAGCTGGCTACGCAGAGTAACAGATTATTTTGTACTTCTGAATAGCTAGCTGGTGAGGTTATTATTGGTATAATTAAATTTAAGTTCGATTCTTAATAACCTTAATGGAAAAATTATTTATTATTAACAATCCCATTTCCTATCGTATTCAGGGGTACCATAGAAAAAAAAAGAGGGTAGGCTATCAGGCGGTGCGTAGGGTAAATCTCTGCCTCCTACATACTAAATTATGCTTTAACCAACATTAGGTTAATCTAAAAATTTATAGTAGGTAAAATAAATTTTACCAAGTTATTTTGCCCTGTCACCTAGATCCAAGGATATGTCCCTTAAAATAGTGCTAAAATATTTAGCTAATCGCGGAAGGAAAAAGTTTAAGCTGGTTTAATATTTCGTAAGATCCGGGCACGGTGGCGGCGGCTGTGGTGGTGGCGGTGCAGAATACTTCTTTTATTAAAATTTACTTAAAGGATAAAATTAAGCAATAAACCGAATTAAGGCTTAGTTACACTCCTTTTGCATAAATTGTGTATTATTAGTGGATATAGGGATTTTGAGTGTAAAACTTATTTAAGTTTTGGGGTTAGAATTTAGGAGGAATTTTTGTAAATTAGTATAAAAGAGAGTATATGACAGTTTTGATCTTTTCTTAGCCTCCTCCTTAGCGCATTTCATAGCGGAAGGAGAGGGGCCGGTTTTCCTACACTTCGTTCTGGTTGGATTATCACCCAGGGGGAAGGATACCACCAAAATTTGTGGTTTTCCTCTTTTATTTAGCACAATATCCTAATTAAAACTATATCAAATTCTTTATATCTGATTAAAGCGTTATTTATGAATACAGGTTCATTTTATACTTGGTAATTTTCATATGAAAAGTAAGGCGTTATTTATGAGTAAAGCTAGCTTACTATAGTGCTTTAAGGGCATATTATGCTTTTGGTAATAACTTTCCCAGCTCACTATTTATAAATATTTATAAATATATTATTTATATTTTTTTTTTACTAACAGACAGTAATTAATAGATTAAGACTAAAGGAGGATTCTCAGAATATTACTGTTTAAGGCTTAGCAACAGGAGATTAATTCCACCCCTATGCTGAGGTGGTTATGACAGTAAAATCATTATGGTTCATCTGTTAATTGTTTTTTATTGCACAAAAAATTATATCAAAAATTAAGCGTGTTTACTTCCTGCGGTTTTTATTGTAAGATCTTTGTAAGAAAGAATAAGTCCCTTCCCCCCCTAGACACGTGGTCTAGGCTTAAAAAGATTAGAGATAATTTGTCACAAAGTTTAGATGAGTATAGTTGTTCATCTAATGTTCATTTGTTCATTCCGTTTACTTATTTTTTGGTGTAAGCGATAAGAGATTTTAATTTTTCATTGATTAATAATTTTCATGAATTAACAACCCATAACCCTAATCTCGACTGCGCGCACCCGATTTTGTTTTAGGATTATCTGGAGATTACTGGGCCCTCCTAGCTTTAGCTTGCTTGCGTTGCAAAGCAATAGGGGCCAAGTTCAGCGCCTGTGTAATATCAAAAAAAAAAAGCAGAGCAGCGGTTGTAGAACTATCAAAGTTAGTTGCAAAGATTTTCGCATAATTAGATTAAGATAAATTAAATAAAAAAAAAGACATGATAAAATTTATAACTCAGCATATTAAAAAGTTTTTTGTTTATTTTTATACTTTGAATAAAAATATGCACACAGCTATAATTAAAATTAATTGTATGAAGGAAATACTTCTACATAGTCTTGGGTTTAAGGTAAATCCAAGATTTAACTCAGCCAGTACCTATGGGGGCAGTTTCATTTGCAGATCTCTTAAGTTTCCCGGGCCTGGAGTTGGTTTAAGTGTACACAGGTTTTATTCTACTTCCTCTTCTGGAAGTAATACTATAATATATCTTGCCGAAAGTAGAAGATCATATTCTACTTTAAGAAAAAATGAACAATTTTGAAGAAAAGTAAATTCTAGAGACCTTTCGGATCTAGATAATCCTTTTATTATAGTGAATAATTTTTTTAAAAAATATCCTACTAAAGATTTGGCTAAACCTCATATAAATTTAGATTTAATTCATTCAATATTAACTCGTCATATATTTAACTTTGAATTAACTTCCAAAACATTTAATTTTTTAAATGAAATCTCTCCCATCAGATTAGAATTACCGGCATCCAGCTCTAAATTAGCTGAATATGTTGGTAATTATTCTAGTAAAGGTGAATCTAAGAAAGGAGGAGTTTACGTTTTTACAAATAAATTAAATGGATTTTGTTGGTTCTTCTATTTCTTTATCTACTAGATTAAATACAGGTTATTTAGGGCCTGTTTTAGGTAATAGAGTGGTGGATTTGGCAATAAAAGATACAGGGTTAGAAAACTTCTATTTAGATTTATATATAATTCCTCAGGATTTGTTAAATTTATTTATAAAAGAGGTTTCATCTAATGATAGTAACGTAGTTGAACTAGAGAAAAACAAATTAAAATTTTTGACCTTAGCGTTAGAACAAATGTTAATTTTATAATTTAATCCTGAATATAATGTGTTAAAAGTTGCGGGTTCGGGTAGTGGATTCAAACGTAGCCCTGAGTCAATGTTACCTAGCTTAGTGAAAAATTCTAAAGCTACTTATGTATATGATAATAAAGCTGATCAGCTTGTTTATGTTGCCAACAGCCGTTCAGAGTTATCGAGAGAAATAGGATTGAGCTTAGGGACACTTAGTCGTATTTTAAGAGAGGAAAGTTTGTACTTGAATCGTTTCATTCTTTCTTCTAAACTCTTAAATGAGAATGATTCCTTAGCAGAAATTATGAATCCAGAGGAATTCTTTAAACTTGTAAGTGAAGCAAGAGAAGATTGAAAAAAAGCCCTTAAAGATCATATGAATAATATTAGAAAAGCTGCACAGGATAAATTATCTAAAAAGGTTGAATTGACTAATACTAAAACAGGACTTGTATTAATATTGAATTCTCTTAATGAAACAGCTAGATATATACAAACTTTAGACCCTGAATATAGTAAGGTTAAAGCTGGGGCTCTTATAAGTAATATTAAAAAGGGTTCTCTATATAAAGGTGTTTTTAAAGTTAATTACTTCGAAGGCTAATGTAAAAAAAATTTTGGTTTTTTTTTATAGCACCAATTTACAATTTAGCGGTACTTTAAATGAATACTTTAGTTTATTTGTTATTACTATAGGTTTGGTCTATGAGTTGGGACGCGAGGCTTTGAAGATAGAGAGTAAACAAAATTTCAACTCTAAAATTATCAAATATACTTCGACGATAACATAAATTGGTAAAAGATAGTACTCATCCCCCCCCTAAGCTAATCGTTGGAAGATAGGATAATAGGAGTTTAGAAGTTATATAATTTAGCAAGTGAAGTTAAATACTTTTTTATTTCTTTACGAATGTAAAGATATATTTAAAATTAACTGGGTTAGTGGAGGGACTTTAATATTATTTAATCGTTTGATTATCTGTGCCTTTGTTGAGTACTTTATGAGGATCACTATATTTAGCGTGCGTTAATCGGAATGTAAAGCTAATTTTCGGTTTGATATTATTTATTTTATTTACCTTTTTTATTTTCAATTTCAAATTTTTTATGACTTATTTTTTTACAATGTTATTATACCTATTAACTGAAGTTGTTTTGGTGTTAGTTCCAGCCTTAATTGGCATTGCTTTAGTTTATTTGTTATTAAATTTAGAAATATTGTTAACTTTCCCTTTTGCGGTTAGTGAGTATGTAAATAATATTTATGGTTTAATAATAACATTAGGGTTTATAATTATTATTACTATAGGTTTTGTATTTGAACTCGGAAAGGGAGCTTTAAAAATACCTTCAAAACAATATACATTTACAATAAAAACTCAACCTTTAATTCATATATCATATATAAAGGCTAAATCTGCCAAAATTACTAAGCCTAATCCTTTTATAGCATCTGCTGCTGCTTCGCAGCCACTACAAAGTAGTATGTTCCCTTTTACTTTATCTATAAAAAATTTTAGAAAATACCTAAGTTTCACTAACATAATTATAGGATTAATTAGTTTAACTGTAATAGGTTTAGTGAAAATACTACATATTCCTACCCACATATTAGATATCTTTAACATAGAAAGTGGGGAATTCTTAGAATATGTTATTGCGGGGTTTTTTGGTTTAGTTTCAAGATTAACTTTAAAAGGTATGGTTGAAGGGATCCCCGTAGATAATTATGCAACTATGGGCGGTGAAAATTCTACACAAGGAGGTAATTCTTCATTAGGTTCAAAAAGGGGTGACGTTAGCGGAACTAATACCTTAAATTGCGATTTACCGGAAAAGGATAAACAAGGAGGCAGTAATTCATCAGGTGGGAATAAACTATTAGAAAGTGAAAGTTCACCAGAAGGCGCTAGGAATACACAAACACAAAGTGGAGGCGATAGTTCACCAGGAGTAGATACACAAAAACAGGGGGCAAGTCAAAGTCCCTCGACATATTCTCCAATTGCCCAATCTATAGCTGAACGTTATACAAAACTATACGACAATATGGTTAAGGGTTTAATGGAAGATGTTAAAAAATTAACTCTTGAGATGGAAAAGGCTAAAGATGATCCACAAAAATTAGATGATCTGGGTAGTAGACGTGATCAGAGTCTTGAGCAGATACAGATGGTAACTCAAGCTTCAGCAGAAGAGATGAAAAAATACATCCCTCGAGATACTAGTAGTACTGCAACTAAAAGAGATTTACATACACTTGATAAAGAAGAAGGAGAACCTTCAAAGAAAAAATAAATTGATTAAACAACAAAAAAATACATGACATTCAAATTACTTAATTCTTTATTTTAAAAAAATTAATATTGTATTGAAAAAAAATTTACCCCAAATTGTATATTTTATAAAATAATTGCCAAATATCTTTTTATAGCTAAAGTAGCTGTAGCTTTAGCTTGCGCAGCAAGAAAAAAAATAAATATTTTTAGGATTTCATAAATTACTAATTTATCTTGTCTGAAATATGCCTTTATATTTAGGTTTTAAAAAATATATAGAGAGATCGTCTGCATTTAAGCCTAATCTACCAACATATTCTGAAGGATATCTCTATGTATGATGGGGTTCTAGACTTATTTGTTATGTACTTAATGTGAATATAGGTTTTATGTTCTATACCATTCCTTCTAGTTTTTATTTAAGGTATATAGTGTTATATTTTCTTATATAATGTATTATCAGCTATATGTTGTACACCGGCCCTCTCAATTCTAATTAATACTAAAAGTAGTGTGGATTTGTATAAAAATGCAAGACTTTCGAAGATTAATATCTATGTTAAGAGATGTTAATCAAATGCGTACTGCGTAGGGCTCATCTAAATTTATTAAAAATTTGGTGTGTAAATAGTGAACTGAACGTGGTGATTTATTATTAAATAATAATGTAAATGAATTTTGACTATAAAACTTAAGACAAAGTTTTCGAATAATTTTGATATATTATGAAGTATATCAAACAATCCATTTAAGATTATTGCGAAGTCGTACTATTACAGGCATGAATGCACCAGTTCTTTAAGGTTTTATGAATAGACAAGATAAAATAACTAATTTTGGTTCATTTTAAGCTTTTTTGCTTTTTTTATAAAATTTTTCGATCTTTAGATTCTAGTATATATATATTATATATGAGGTGGTTAGCGGGAGGGAATCGAGGTGTACAGTATAATGCAAAAGAAAGTGCACTGGTTATTTTTATATTCTATATACCATGAAAGGAAACTATAAGATATAGGTATTAATTCTTCTTCAACAATATAGAAAATTATGATGTCATATTTTTATGCTTTCTTTTTTAAATCAATTTATTTTAGGGTTTGATGCTCCAAGTCCTTGAGGTATATATTTTCAAGATAGTGCTACTCCTCTTCCTAAATGATCTGGGAAATCATTAATGGGGATTAAACTGCCAAACTCCGGAAAAGCCTTAGAACTTCAAGTACCAAGCCGACAACGAAAGTTGTTGAGTGGATGAATTAATCACTCATGTATGGTAACAAGCTTGAAGGCTTCTGAAAAGAACGTGGGTAATCGCGGATCTAAGTCAATAATATGTGAAAGTATTGCTGTAAAAGAGCAACGAGTAAACGGTAGTTGATGTGGTATTAATTTACCACATTTAAGATATACTCTAATGGGTTTCGAAAGAAATTATCTAAACAAAATCCTAACTACTCAATTAGTTAATAAAAGAAGTTATTCTACATCGCTCACTAACGAAGGTAGAGCTAACAATAATCATGATTTAATAATAGACCCTAATTTCTTAACAGGGTTTGCAGATGCAGAAGGTTCATTTGTTTTAAGTATTACCAAAAATAATAATGTTAAATTAGGTTGAGTAATAAAACCAAGATTTCAAATACATTTACATAAAAAAGATTTATTTATCTTGGAGGCTATTCAAAATTTTCTTGGTGTTGGGAAAACATATGTTACAAATGCAGGTTCAGTAGAATACAGAGTATTCTCTATCAAAGAGTTAAAAGTAGTTTTAGATCACTTTGATAAATTTCCTCTTATTTCACAAAAATATGGGGATTACTTTTTATTTAAACAAGCTTACCAATTACTAATTAATCGAGAATATTTAACACCTGAAGGTTTACGTAAAATTATATCAATTAAAGCATCTATAAACAATGGTTTATCTGAACCATTGAAAGAAGCTTTTCCTGATGTTACATTTGCTATAAGACCTACAAAAGAAAATATTTCTATTTGTAATCCTCAATGACTAGCAGGGTTTGCTAGCGGAGAAGGATGATTAGGAGTTAAGGTTAGAAATCCTGATGGTAACTCTAAAGCTTTTATCGAATTGATCTTTCAAATCAATCAACATGTTCGAGATAAACAACTAATAGCTTACATAGCGGAATATTTAGAATGTGGAAAAGTATATAAACACTCTGAAAATGCAGTAGTGTATAGAGTATCTAAAAGATCTGACTTAACTGAAATAATTATCCCTTTTTTTATTAAATATCCTATATTGGGGATAAAAGCTTTAGACTTTAAAGACTTCTGCACTATATCAGAATTAATTAAAAATAAAGCTCATTATAATAAAGAAGGATTAGACCAAATTATTCATATTAAAGCTAATATGAATACAGGTAGAGTTTAACACTAGCCCGTTATATGTTAGCTCTACGTATGAGGTTGTCCACTGCTAGAGAGCAGTAGTTTAACTAATTGAATGTTGAATTTGAATTTTTTTGCAGATGGAAGGATTAGTAGAATTACATGGTTTTCGTGTATAAGAACCAAACTCCGGGGACACCTTAAAGTTCTAATAACTAAGCTTAATAAGGAAACTTATCAAGTGGCCCAGCTAATCACTGTGGGTATAGTAATATCATTAGAAATAGAATAATATTTCATGAAAATAGGCAATCGCGGATCTAAATCATTAGTATAAAGCTAGTGTAAAAGAGCAACGAGTAGATGGTTCTTCGATAATAATATCTATTATCGTAAGGTGTACTCTAGTCGCCAGGAAACTGGTTTTTGAGCGAAAATTTTAACTTTTTATTCTAATTATAGCTTTAACTAAAGCCATAATATTAAATATTCATAAAAACGTGGAGCTCTCAATATAGATTTATTGATCTCGATTTAATATAATAATCTAATGTAATATTTAGATATTTAATACTATTAAATAAATATATGGAAAACCCTAATAAGAGTAAAAAATCAAAGTTGAATCCTCAGTATGTTACAGGTTTTTCAGATGGTGAAGCATGTTTCCATTTAGCTATAGGTAAAAACCCTAAATATAAAATAGGTTATTATGTAAACCCTGGATTTTCTATAGCTTTACATAAAAAAGATGAAGATTTATTAAGAAATATACAGAATTTTTTTGGAGGAATAGGTAATTTAAAAGTAAAATCTAATATTGTACAATATAGAATTTTTTCTTTAAAGGATTTAGATATTATACTAAATCATTTTGATAACTATCCACTAATTACAAAAAAACATGTAGATTATATTTTATTTAAAGAAACAATAAACCTTATAAAAAATAAAGAACATTTAACTATAGAAGGATTTAATAAAATTATAGCCTTAAGATCTTCTATGAATCTAGGTTTACCTGAAAATTTAAAAGAAGCATTCCCTGATATACAACCAAGAAAGATAATATCTAAAGATTTACCATCTTTACTAAATCCTTATTGAGTAGCAGGGTTTACAGAAGCTGAAGGTTGTTTTTGAATAAAAACTTTAAAAGATTCAAATAAAGAAGAAGTAAGATCAATAATTGGTTTTCAAATTACTCAACATAAAAGAGATCTACCTTTACTAGAAAAATTGATAAGTTTTTTTGAGTGTGGTAGATTAGAACAATCTGGTTCAGCTTTTAATCTAGTTGTTACTAAATTATCTTTTATTAATGATAATATAATTCCTTTTTTTAATACTTATCCTATTTTAGGATCTAAATCTAAAGATTTTAAGGATTGATGTAGAGCAGTTGAGTTAAAAAACAACAAGGCTCATTTAACATCTAATGGTTTTAAAGAAATTTTAGAGATAAAATCTAATATTAATTCTTCTAGAAATTAAATTGTCTACTGTATTTATACATCTTTATAAACCTGTAAAGTGAGTGAAAAGTAACTCAAAATTAAAGTTAATGTATTCAACCCTTGGGGTTGAATATATACGGATAATATAATGTACTACTTGGTAATAATACTGTTTGGTGTAGGTTGAATTTTATTATCTATAGTAAAAAATTACATTAGTACAAAATCACCTATCTCACATAAATATTTAAATCACGGTATAATTAGCTCAAGATCGATAGCATGCCAGCTCAAAAGTGTTCGCAGAAATATGCTCCAGATTTTTAACAAAGTATATTTATCTCTATTACCACTCACTCTAAATCCCTATGCTGTAGTTTTGTTGTTAGAAAGCTGAGTAAAGAAAAACAAATTTCTTCCAAACTTTTTTAAGAAAATTGTAATTTACTGTTTTTATTTTTCTATCTTTTTCGATATAAAACCATACCATATATTCGTTAACAAAGAAGTTCCCTCGGTGGCCTACGGACGCAGAGTCGTTTCACTAAGAAACTATAGTTCAAAAGTACTACCTAACCTACCCCAACCAGCTAAAAGTAGTGAGTACGGTAATCAGGATACAAAATATTTCTATGAATGATTATGTGGACTAACCGATGGTGAAGGTACATTTTACATTTTAAGAAAAAATGATAGAGGTTCTTTTGAATTTAATTTTTTAATAGGTCTTCACATAGACGATGTTAATATGTTACGTTTTATTAGAGAAGTTTTAGGAACTGGTAAAGTAGTTATCAGCGGTAAAGTTGCTCGTTTTTCTATCACTTCTATTAAAGGGATAGCCAAAATTATAGATATTTTTACTGAATATCCCTTAAATACAACTAAACTTCTTAATTTTTTGGCCTTTAAAAAAGCTTATGAGCTATACACAAGTTCTAAGTCTAAAGAAGACGTAGCTCAATTTATTAATGAACTAAAAAATAGCATGAACAATAAAAGAACCGATTTTAATATGCCAACGGATTACAAACCTAGATTAACATCTTACTGATTACTAGGATTTGTTGAAGGTGAAGGTTCATTTTTTGTTAAAAAAAGTGACTATAAATTGAATTTTACCTTATCACAATCTATTAAAGATTTAGCTTTAATGGAGTCAATTAAAGATTTCTTGTGTAACTTACCAGGAATAGCTAACAGTCTACGTAAAGATTTTAAAACTAGTATAAGAGTTACTACTCAGGATTCTGCAAGTAATACTACTATAGTCCGTTTAACTATTAGCCAAACTGATTTAATCAAATTCGTAATTATTCCTTTATTTAGTAGTATGACTTGACGTAGTAAAAAAGAATGGGATTTTCAAGACTGAGTGGCTACATTTGAACTTAAAGAAAGAGGTCACCATTACCAAGAAGAAGGTAAAAATGTCTTAAATCTAATAATTAGTCAAATGAATAATAATAGATTATCATCTAATCAAGATGAAAATTACCCTGTAATTGACAGGGAACAATTATATCTTAAAATTAACCAGTTATTAAATGGACCTTCTAATATCGAAGTTAAGGAAGATGGAAGACTATTTATAAAGTCCTTAAATCGATTTTACACAGGAAGTGGAAAAACTGAAGTACAAATTATAAGTGACAAAGGATTAGTTTTAAAAACATTTACTTCTCTTAGTGATTGTGCTAAATTTTTAGGATTAACACAACCCACGGTTAAGAATAGATTAATTAAAAACCAGGCTTTTTTATTTGAAGATAATCCTTGTTACTTAAAAAGGGTTATTAATGACGATAGTGATTTTTCAGTTTCCTTAAACCCAGAGGTAAAAAGCCCAAAGGTAAAAAGCTTAAACCTAGAAGTAAAAAGTTTAAACACAGAAATAGAATTAAAGAATAGAATAAGCGCAACACCTTGGGGGGCAGGAAAACCTGTTAATGTATATGAAAAAGTAGACTCCTCAGGCTTTAAATTAATGGGTAGTTTTGTGTCTGCTCGAAGGGCAGGTAAATTTATAGGAATAAGTGGTAGTACTGTGATAAGATATGTGCAATCTGGTCAAATTTATAATGAAAGATATAAATTCTCATCTAAGTAAGTTATTATTTTGTCGCTGGCGCAGCAAATATAAATTCTTTTCAAAGATAAGTTTATAATAGCGAACACTTTTAGTACTTCGCACACCTAAGGGAATATTGTTAATATTTAAATATAGGTGTTATTTAATAATATTGTTAACCCTAGGGGATAGTAGAGGGGAGCTGCTTTCTAGTTATCTGCTCCCTCAGACGCTTTTAAGTATCTGAGGGGGTTTAGCTATTAGTGTGCCTGCTCAAAAGTGTTCTAATTTTAGTAAATATAATCAGTTTTTAAATTCTTGCCAATTTGATGTATATAATTCTTGAAAAGTACGTGTTTATTCTACCTCTAGTCTAAAAGATAAAGATGAATCTAGTGATGATCAATTTATTCCAGCTGCAATCTATGAAGATGCCTCTTCTATGCAAAAGGCAATCTTAAAAGATAATGCAGGTAAAGCTGGTATTTATATGTTAACCAATAAACTCACTGGAGATATCTACGTAGGACAATCTATTGACTTACGTAAAAGATTTCTTAACTATTTTAACTTAAGTTATTTAAATAGACGTAATGAACTCATAATTTGTAGAGCTATAATAAAATATGGCTATTCAAAATTTTCGGTAACTATTTTAGAGTATTGTGATAAATGTGACTTAGATATCCGAGAGCAACATTATTTTGATACTCTTAACCCTAAATACAATATCCAGAAAATAGCTGGTGGTAGCTCTAAAAGGTTTAATATTATCTGAGGAAACCAAAAATAAGATCAGTAAAGCTTTAAAAGGAATTTATGTAGGGGAAAAAGCTTACTGATATGGGCGTACTATGAGCGATGCAACCAAAGAAATTATGAGTTCAAACCGAAAGGGGGAGCTTAATCCTTTATACGGTAAATCTCATAGTGAAGAGACTAAAGAGCTAATGAGACAAAGAGCGTTAGGTAGAAAACACTCCGAAGAGACTAAATTATTAATGAGTTCGAAACGTGGAAATCCTGTGAATATTTACGAAAACTGTTCATCAGAAGGGTATAAATTAATAGGTAGTTTTGTTTCCGCGAGAAGAGCTGGTAAATTTTTAGGTATTAGCGGTAGTACTATTCTAAGACATATGAAATCGGGTATGGTCTTTAAAGATAGATATAAATTTTCATCCAAATAATGATGAATAGCTTTAGAATAACTATGAGTATAATTTCACTGAATGCTGGAAACTCCTAAAGCTTTTGATACTAATAATCATATAAAAGAAAATATTAAAAGATTATGAGTGAAAACTCAAAGGATGTTACAATGGGTAATCATGCAGGAAACCAAAATAATATTTCTTTATATTATGAGTAGGTAATCCCCAGAGACTAAACGTGAAACTACGAGTTATGTATCTAGAAAATCTTAACTGGTAGATTATATAGTCCAATTTTATATGAAAGTATAAAAAAAAAATTGACACTCATAGAATTGGTCTGAACTATTACTCCTAAATTGTAACTTGGGATGTTACATTTGTGGGTTTAACTATCAAACTCCGGGGAACCCTTAAAGCTTATAATACCAAGCAATAAGTGCTGAGAAGCACTCATTTGTGGCTGAAGTAATTACTCAGGTAAGGTAACAAGTTATATAGATAGTCGAAAGATAATAGGCAATCGCGGATCTAAGTCAATTGTGGAATTTATTCCTTTAATTGTAAAAGAGCAACGAGTGGACGGTAGTTGGTAAGGTAAAATTTTACCTTATTTAAGGTGTACTCTTATAGAATGTTTAAAGACATTCATAGGCCAAAATCCCTTCTAAACAAATTAGAAATAAAAGACAGTTTTCAACCTTAACTAGAACTTGCAAATTCTCCAAAATCGACCCCTGATTTATAACAGGATTTACAGATGCAGAAGGATCATTTGTAGTTAGTGTACTTAAAAGTAACACAACTAAAACAGGTTGATATGTAAATGTAAGATATAAAATAACTTTACATATAAAAGACTTAGAAATTATAAAAAGTATTCAAGAATTTTTTGCAGGAAAAGGTAATATAGTTATATCTAAAGACACTTGTACTTTTAGAGTAGATTCTCTAAAGGATATTATCGGTACTGTAATACCACATTTTGATAAATATCCTTTAATTACTCAAAAATTAGCTGACTATATACTTTTTAAAGAGGTAGTTTATATAATGAATAGTAAAAAACATTTAAATTTGGAAGGATTAATGGAAGTATTATCAATTAAAGCTGGTATGAATTTAGGTTTATCTAAATCACTGGTAGAAAGTTTTCCCGATCTATCTCAGAAAGCGAGACCTTGAATAATAAATAAAGATATACCTAATCCTTATTGAATGTCAGGGTTTGTTTCAGGAGAAGGAAATTTTTCTCTGCTTATTAGAGCTAACCATGAACTCAAAGCAGGATATAGAACAGATATAGTGTTTGAAGTAACTCAACATTTACGTGATAAATTACTATTGCAAAAATTCATTTCTTTTTTTAATTGTGGGTTACTAAAAAAAGACAGTAGATATTCTACATACAGTTTTAAAGTTAGTAACCATGCAGATATTATAGAAAAAATAGTGCCCTTTTTTCAAACATACCCTATACTGGGTGTAAAAGCTTTAGATTTTATAGATTGAAATAAAGGAGTAGATATAGTTAAATCAAAAGATCATTTAACTGCCGCAGGTCTTGATAAACTACAAACTATTAAAGAAAATATTAATACTAAAAGAAATATAAATGAAAAGTCTTAAATTTAAATTTATTATGATTGGCAAGATAAATTTGGCTGAATGGCAGTAATATTAATATTAATTGCTTTCCCTTCATTTAAGTTATTATATTTAATGGATTAACTTTTACTTAGTCCACCTTACGTGTTAGAACTCGTTTGGTTAAAGAGGATGAATTTCAAGAAAAACTGTAAACTATAACAGTCAATTTGAAGCGAAGCTTGTTAAAATAGATATCCGTTATAAAACGAAGTTAAACAAGAACGTTCAACGACTAGAAAATAATCCTATCTATGGATATTATTTTCCAATTAACTACATTATATTTACTTAAAAATTAAGTAAATTATATCTTCTGAGTATTTAATAGAGTATCTTCCGTTAATTCTTGAAAATAAAGGAAATTTTATTTTTAAATTTTGCGATGACAGAGTCTGAACCATGTTGTAAAATATGGAAATTAAGGGATAACCTTAAAATAACAAACATTGAAAATTAATAAGAGCTTTACGGTGTTAGTGAAATTAATAAATTTCCTGAATGGTAAACCTAAATTCAATATTGACCCTATTCATTTATATACGGCGCGAGCCCTAAAAAAAAGATATATTAAAAATAATAATATATGACCTATTTACTTACATGTGCCTTTAAAAAATTCAGGTATAACTTATAAATTAAATAAAAGTTTATTAGTAAGAAATTATAGCAATTTACCTTTGACTACTAAATTAAAAGAATCTATAACTTCCCCAGGAATAAGTTCTAATACTAAAGAAATGCAAAATTTCTATACATGATTTAGCGGTTTTACTGATGCAGAGGGATCTTTTTATATTGCTATAAGTAAAACTTGTTCTTTTAGATTTCAAATTAATTTACATAAGGACGACCTAAATGTATTATATTATATCCAAAGATCATTAGGATTTGGAGAGGTTAGATTATACGATAATTATGCATCTTTTACTATCACTAGGTTGAAAGATATAGCACAACTTGTGGATATCTTTAAAAAGTACCCACTCCAAGGTTCAAAATGACTTAATTACCAGGATTTTACCTCGGCTTTTGATATCTACATTAGTTCAAAGGATAAGGCTAATACTTTAAAAGAAATCCTAAGATTAAAAAACAATATGAATCGTTTAAGATTAGACTACGCATTGCCTGAAGATAAATTTATTAGTATAACACCTTACTGGCTTTTAGGATTTATAGAAGGAGAAGGTTGTTTTAGTATTAATAAACATAACAAATATAGATTAGATTTTAGTTTATGTCAGTCTTCTACTAATTTTGAGCTAATGAAAAGTATTAAATTATATCTTGAAAATCTCCCAGGTGTGCTGGGCCAGGAAAATAATTATAAAAATGCATTAGGAATTTCTGAAGTTAGATCTAATAATCCTAATCACCAGTCTACTACAAGAATTGAAACTACACGTATCCCATTTATCACGGATATTCTTATACCTTTTTTAGATAGTCTTACTTGACAAAGTAAAAAAAAATTAGATTTTCAAGATTGAAAAATCATTTTGAAATTAAAAGAAGAAGGTCACCACCTATCTGAACAAGGACGTGAGTTAATAGATCTTATATTAAGTCAAACTAATAATAACAGATTATCTACGTCTTCAAACGATGTAGTGGTAGATAGAGAACAATTATTAGTAAAAGTTAATGAATTACTTAACGGACCCTCAAATTTCGAGATAAGAAATGACAGAAAATTTGTAATTTCATTAAATAAATATTATCATTCTTCTCGTCTAAATGTACGTGTTATATTAGTAGATGAAAAAGGTAATACTTTACATTGTTTTGATTCTTTAGCTGATTGTGCAAAGTTTTTAAAAGTAGATGCTAGTACAATCTCCAAAAGAAAAAGCAAAGGTATACCTTTTATTTTTGAAAATAAGACTGTTTATATAAAAAATGATAAAATTGGTGAGTAGATAAATTTTAAAGTAAATGATCTTTAGTATATCCTATAATATAAAAGGTAATGTAGCAAATAGTATTAATATTTAGTACAAAAGGACTTAACCTAAATTGTACAAATGAATAGTGAATAAATATTATTTAATGTTTAGTGATTATAACATAATTGGAAGTTAGTGATCCTTCAATGTCAGTTTTAGCAGAGGGTCATCAATGATACTGGTCTTATCAGTATCCTGACTTTTTAGATTCCAATGATGAATTTATAGAGTTTGATTCATACATCGTGCCTGCTGACGGATATGGGAAATCCGGCTCGTGGGCCCAATTATCAAATTCCGAGGAATCCCTAAAGATCATAGTACCAAGCCATAAGGGAAACGTTATGAGTGGCTGAGCTAATTACTCAGGTATGGTAACAAGCTATGATATGATTGAAAATGAAATGGGTTATTGCGGATCTAAATCCAGTGCTCTTGCACTGGTAAAAGAGCAACGAGTGGATGGTAGTTGCAGTTTTCTAGTAGAACTGTTAAGGTACACTCTAATGGCCCCAGTAATGGGGTATCAAGCTGAAATCCCTTCTAACCAAAACAATATCTCTAAAAATGTAATTATTACAAAGAGACCAAAGTTAAATAAACTAGATCCTTGATTTATAACTGGATTTGTAGACGCAGAGGGATATTTTAGTATTGAATTAGCTAAAGATTCTAAAGCTAAATTTAAGTATACTCCTAGATTAGTTTTTGGTATTAATTTACATGTTAAAGATTTACCTATTCTTTTAAGTTTTAAGGACACATTAGGAGTGGGAACTGTAAGTACAACAGGAAAAGTAAGTAGGTATACAGTTAAAACATTTAAAGATCTTGCAGTTATTGTTAATCACTTTAAACTATATCCTCTTGTTTCCAGCAAATATATTGTGTTTCAATATTGATTACAAGCTTATAATATTATGGCTACAAAAGAGCATTTTAATTATGAGGGTATGAGAAAATTGGCTACATTAAAAAATTTAACTAATTTCGGATTATCTGATAGTTTGAAAGAAGCTTTTCCTGATTTTAATATTTCTTTAATCGATACTGTGTCTTACAATTTTAGGGGTATTCCTCATGGAATGTGAGTAGCTGGATTTACAAGTGGAGATGGATCTTTTTATATTAAGATGACACAATATAAAGATACATTTCATACAGGATGTATTTTTAAAATCACTCTTCATCAAAAAGATACTGCTCTTTTAGAAGGTTTATACGATTATTTTTCAAATTACTTTCCAAATATTTCTTTCAACAAATATAATTCTAGAATAAATAAAGGTATTGGTTTGTCAAAACAAACTGTAAGTTTAATTATTTCAAATCTTCAAGATATAGGTAATATTGTAATTCCTTTTTTTGATTTATATCCAATCTTAGGTGTAAAGAAAATGGATTATAATGATTTTAAAATTATTTATAATATTATTTTATCAAAAGATTATTTAAGTTCTGAGGGTTTAGCCCAAATCCAACGAATTAGAAATAATATGAATGACAAACGAACAGTATTTTAACTTTCGGGTGGTGATTCCGGTTCCATCCATCTCGCCTACTCAGGCAGGGTGAGAGATAATTTTGTATGATAAATTCAGTTAGCCGTGGAGTCCGATTTAGAAGAAGGGGGGCTAAGAATGTTGGAAGTGGATAATAGAGTAATTCTTCCTGAATTAACACATGTTAGATTCATTGTTACTGCAGGGGATGTAATACATAGCTTTGCTGTTCCCTCTTTAGGTATAAAAAATGATGCATATCCTGGGAGATTAAATCAGGTATCTGTTTTTATTAATAGAGAGGGGGTTTTCTATGGTCTTATATTGAACAATGGCCATAACTGTAGTGAACCTATGGTTAAAAATCATCAAATTGCGGGAAACTCCCAAAGGAATCTTAACCAAGTAAGTATGGTAACATAACTTATGGCACAGGTAATGACTCGTGGTATGGTAAAATCAAGATTTATTATTCAATGGACAATCCGCAGCCAAGTGCCGAATACTTAAGTACCGGTATGCAGTTCATCGACTAGACGGTGGTTGGTGTTATTATTATTAATAATGCTTAAGGTATAGTCAGCCCCCACTTGAAAGAGTGCAGAAAAATATTAATATTTTTTGTTAAATAGATATATTAAATTCGTTATTAATATATTTAGGGATCTCTACAATAGTTTGCTAAACTTATTTTAATGTAAAAATAAATTATCAATACTTAGCCAAAAGTACGTCTTCCATGTGAAAGACTATTGTGGTATTGCATGATACAATTAGTAGAAGTGTTTCTAATAATCACTTCATATTTGATAAACGTATTGGATTAGGTTCTATACCTGTTGCATCTTTAACTAGATGTTTTAGCTCAAGTAGATCTTATAATTCAATTAGACTTTTGGTAAATAATCCAGAGTCTTTAGCGTTAGAACATATAAATAGTGGAAAACCTACTACTTCATCAGTTATCAATAAAGTATTCTTAAATCAAAATTTATCAGTTACTGATTCAAAATTAGAAGAATTATTAAAAGTTAAAGGTATTGAAATGGACCTACCTATATCAACACCGGAAAATCATCAACTTTTAGGCCAATTAACTGGTAAATCTAAATATAAAGGTTTCTCTGGAGTATATATCTTTATACATAAAGATTCAGGTCAGAAATATGTAGGTTCATCTAATTTACTGAGACGTAGAATAGATTACTATTTCAAAGGAGATTTTTCTTTAGCTGGTAAATTCTTACCTTTACTTCAGAAAGAAGGGCTAAAGGCTTTTAAATTAATAATATTTAAATTAGATAGTAATAAATTTAGTAATCAAGACTCTTTAATATTAGAACAATATTTTTTATTAGATAAAGAATTTAACTTAAATACACTAAGAGTTGTTAATGCAGGATCATCAAAAGGTGATGCTGTTTATATTTATGATCTAGCATGTAGTACTCTTTATTATCATGCTAAATCTAAAATAGAATTAAAAAGAATCTTAAAAATACATACAGAAACTAGCAAAAAATATGTAGATTCTAAAATACCATATCTGAATAAATTCTTATTATTAAGCTATCCTATAGCTAATACTTCACTAAGCAATCTTTCCATAGAAGGTTTAGTAGATATAATGCAAAAAGAAAGACAAGATATGTATACATTAGGAACTCGTAGAAGTATTTCAGTAGAATTAGAAATTAAAAAAGGAAATACATTTGTAGATTCTTGAGGTCATACTTTAAATTTCGATTCTTTAACATCTTGTATTGAATATTTAAGAGAATCAGGTTTAACTATTAAAAGAGACACTTTAATTAAATATATAAAAGATGAAAAAGTATTTCAGAATTTCTTGTGTAAATACTCAGAGAATACTTTACCTGATAATTTTGAAGAAGTAGGATTAATTATTGATGAATATAAAAAGTTAAAAGTGAACACAGACTTAGATTCATTAAAAATTAATAAAAAAAATAAACCTATATTAGTAAAAGGGAAAAATTTTGAGAAAGAATTTGAAAGTATTACTGATACAATTAAATACTTTGATACTCTAAACATCAAGCTAGATAGAAAATCTTTAAACCTTCGTTTAAAAGATGGTAAAATTTATAAAGATTATTATTTTACTTATAAATAACTAGATAAATGTTCAAAACACAAAATCCTACTAATATATTATAACGCTAATAAGTTATCTAAAAATCATCATTTACATAAAATCAACGTAGAGGCAACTTGCAATGTTCAGAAATTTGTGGGATACTTCATTCAAGTATGCCTATAGTTATCGAATCTGTTTCATTAGAAAAATTCCTTACATGACTGGAAGAACAATAGATTTTTAGTCCATCCTTAATCGTTTGTACAGACTCTTTTTAGAAAATATATATAGTCAGATGTGGATAGATCCACATGGTCATAGTGTAACTATATATCGTGTACTCTAGGGTAAGCTTTGTTTGGTTTTGTTCATATTTTGTTTGTTTAATATAACGAATATATGTATATGCTACATATATGTAAGGGTAATAACCTTGTCCTTAATGATTTTTTAAGATCTAATATAATAAAAATTTGATTCTAGCATTACAAACAACTCAATATTTAAATTATTATCATGTATTTCATTAAATAAATTTTATATAGTGTAGCTAGCGCCTAGCGCAGGGGATTAATAAAAAAATTTTTTCTTTTTTTTTTATTATCTATTTTTCTGCGTAGTCAAGCAAATGATCAGGATTGTTTGATAAAGGAAAATACAAGACATCTTTCTTAAAACTAACTGGTTGATCTTTAAAATCCAAAATATTCTCATAATTTAAATCTTATAATATTCCTTTAAAAGGGACCAAATATAATTTGAATATAAATTAAGTTATCTTCCCAATATGATATCTTTCCATTAATATACCAACTCTTTTTACTATTAATGAATATAAATCAAAGATTGTTCTACATCTTTTGTATGAATAAAAATAAACTGTTTACCAGCCATTTTATACAAATCGTCATCATGTCTAATTTTAATTAAAACGTAATAGCTTCTATCATAAAGTAACCTATTTTTAATACTATCTATAAAGTATTTTTCATAAACAAAATTTGCAGTATCAAAGGTAAAAAGTATTTTATCTCCTTTTACATTAACAATATGGTCGGGATTATTTTTTAACTTACCATAAAAAGAATGAAGGGAAGAAAAATTAGCAAAAGTCTTTGAAAGATTCTTGTAATAAGTAAAGGAGAAATCTCGAACTGACTTGTGATGGGCCATAATAGTGTGGAGTGGGGTATTTGTGTCTCGCGGTATTGTTCGCGATAATTGTATTTGTATTTGTGTTGGTATTTTTCTGCTGCTGCGTACTGCGTACTGCGTACTGCGTACTGCGTACTGCGTACTGCGTACTGCGTACTGCGTACTGCGTACTGCGTACTGCGTACTGCGTACTGCGTACTGCGTACTGCGTACTGCGTACTGCGTACTGCGTACTGCGTACTGCGTACTGCGTACTGCGTACTGCGTACTGCGTACTGCCAGGAGGTATATTATAGGGATGATACCACTAAAGTGGGGCTGCGCTTAAGCTGGGAGCGGTCAGATAAAAAAAAAGAAATAATGAATATTACCTTGAGACTTTTTTTTTAAAAATAATGAGTGAGACACGAGAAACGTAATTTTAGGTCAAGGGGTAATGACGATTCTAGTATCTTATAGATTTAACTTTAAAAGGTTAGTTCATTCGTCGGAATGATTGGTTAATGAAGGGGGAATACAATCATCATAAAGCGCGTTAGCCTAATTGGTAAGGCATAGTGCTACGGATACTCATATTATGAGTTCGAATCTCATACGTGCTTATTTTTATATGTAAGTAGGTGTGCTACTCTTAAAAAAAAATTAATATAATAATTATGTTTGTTACTCCCTGTATTGATAATAATAGTAAAGTATTCTTTAGTATTTCTATTTATAAAGATTTATTCTAGGTATAATAAATCTAGTTAAGATTATATTATATGATCATTCTAATTCTGTTATTCTAATAAAGGGATATTTATACATCTTGTTTAGTTTTTAGTTCTAAAAACTAAGGATAATGTTATTATAAGTTATAGTAAAAAAATAAATTTTATCTATAGTTTTCTGCTGCATAACTTCGTAAACAACGCAACAAACAAAAATTTGTTTTTAATATAGTAGTATAATACTTGACTATTAATTTAAGTAAAGATTTTTTTTTCTCTTTACTTAAATTAATTCTCATTAGCTCAATCGGTAGAGCAGAATACTTCTAATATTCTGGTTTTTAGTTCGAATCTAAAATGAGAATTATTGTATAATAAAACACCTTTGTAAAGGTAAAAAGAATAAATATTATATATAATTATAACCGGTGGAAAAAAAAAAGGAAATGGTGTACTGGCGTACTGGCGTACTGGCGTACTGGCGTACTGACAGGAGGTATAATATAGGGACGATACCACTAATAAAGCGGGGCAGGGGCTCATTCTTACGAAACTTAAGTGGAGCGTACGGTCAGATAAAATAATTTATATTTTAATAAATAAATAAATAATGAATATTACCTTGATACTTTTTTTAATCGGAATTTTAGGTTTCGTATTAAATAGAAAAAATATTATATTAATGCTTATTTCGATCGAAATAATGCTATTATCTATAACATTCTTAATATTGTTAAGTTCACTTAATATGGACGATATAATTGGCCAAACTTATGCTATTTATATAATAGTTGTAGCAGGTGCAGAATCTGCTATAGGTTTAGGTATTCTAGTAGCTTTCTATAGATTAATCCATTCTCTTAATAAAAATCCAAAATTAAATTCTTCTTCTTCACATTTTAATTTATTCCCTTTATCTAGTAACATAATTCAACGAAGGAATTATTCTACTGATAGAAAAATAACCCTAAATCCTTTATTTGTAACCGGATTCTCAGATGCTGAAAGTTCTTTTGTTGTAACTATATTAAAAAATCCTAGGTATAAAATAGGATGAAATGTACAAGCTAGATTTCAAATAAAATTACATGAAAAAGACAGAGCTTTATTATTATTAATTCAAAATTATTTTCAGGGTATAGGATACATATCCAAAATAAACAATAAGTCTACAGTTGAGTTTAGAGTCAGCGATATAACTAGTTTAAAGAATATAATCTTACCACATTTTGATAAATATCCTTTATTAACTAATAAATATCAAGACTTTTTTATATTTAAACAAATTGTATTACTAATGTCAGAGAATAAACATACTAATTTGGAAGGATTAAAAGAAATTTTAGAGCAAAGGGCATCTCTTAATTGAGGTTTACCCAAAAGTTTAAAAGAATCTTTCCCTTCAATAGTAGGAGTTAAAAGAATAATTGTTGATAACAATATGTTAAACAATATATGTTCCGAATGAATAGCAGGATTCTCCTCAGGAGAATCTAATTTTTATATAACTATCTCTGGTAATAAAGTATGATTACGTTTTTCTGTAGCTCAAGATTCAAGAGATTTATTGTTATTAAATAATCTAGTTAGAATTTTTAATTGTGGTTATGTAGCTCAATATAAAAACCGAGAAGTATGCGAGTTTATAGTAACAAAGATTGATGATATAATTGTACATATTATACCTTTTTTTGAAAAATATCAAATTAAAGGTACTAAATATAATGATTATCTTAAATTTAAAGAAGCTGCCATTCTTATTAAAAATAAAGAACATTTAACTGAAAAGGGTTTGAATAAAATAATAGATTTAAAAAAATCTATGAATAAAAAAGATTAATTTTGCTTACATAGAGAATATACTCTTGATCAATAAAGGCAAAGTAAACCTTTGTCTAGTCTTATATAAGGCGAAACTCTCAAATTGCGGGGAAATCTTAAAACCAAGTCTACCAAGTTAATATAGCAATATAATTAATGGAACAGGTAATGACTCGTTGTAAGGTAAAAACGCCTTGGATATATAGAATATCCGCAGCCAAGTACCTGATAAAGGTATGCAGTTCATCGACTAAATGTGAGTTGGTTTTTCATTAAAATATTAATGATTAGCTTAAGATACAGTCAGGCCCGGTATGAGAATATTGGGGTTAACCGAAGAGGAAGTATAGCAATAGAATATAAATAATGTATTTAAGTTTAATAATCTTACCATTATTAGGAAGTATAGTGTCTGGCTTTTTTGGTAGAAAAGTCGGAGTGAATGGTGCACAATTAATTACATCTTCAGGTGTAATAATTACTACAATGTTATCAATATTATGTTTTATTGAAGTAGGTTTAAATAATATTCCTGTTTCAATAAATTTATTTAGATGAATAGATAGTGAATGATTCAATATCATTTGAGGTTTTCAATATGATAGTTTAACAGTTAATAGTGCGGATTCATATTACATATGATGAATACTAGCTGTGTTGGTGTGAATCCAACTCTGCAAGGTAGATTTTTTATGAGCTCTGCTAGCCATAAAAACTGATTTTTTTGGTATAGAAAAACAAATGTTTAAGTTAATTAATAATAAAAGACGTACCTCTATAGCTGAGTGCTCACAATTAAGCCCTTTTATTATAAAATCCAAGACTAGTTTTTTAAATAATAGAATATTAACATCTAGAGCCTATAGTACAAAACAAGATAAATTTAATATGTTGGTAGATCCAGATCTCGACACATTAAAGGACGATAATTTTTTTAAATGATTTGTGGGATTTGCCGATGCTGAGTCCAATTTTATAATAAATGTATTATGAAAAAATGATAAAGTATCAATATCTAAATTTTCATTTATATTCAAAATAACATTACATTGTGATGACGAATATGTATTAAGAATAATTAAAGAAAAATTAGGCGTGGGTGGTAACCTTAGAAGATATAAAAATGAAAGTATATTTAATGTTACAGATAAAAAAGGAATAGAAAAATTAATTCAAATATTCGAGAGATATAATCTTAATACAACTAAATATTTAGATTATTTAGATTTTAAGAAAGCTTTTATTATATATAATAAAGAGCAAAATCTAAAAATAGATTTGGTTAAAGATGCTATTTTAGAATTCAAAAAAAATATGAATAAGAATAGAGTTAATTTCTTAAGACCTACTGATATAGAGATTAACAAGTATTGATTATTAGGGTTTATAGAAGGAGATGGATCCTTTTTTGTAAGAAGAGATCCTTTAGTTCCTACCTTTTCAATAGAATTAAGTGATGATCAATTACCTGTAGTATTGAAAATAAAAGAATTTTTAGAAAATAATTTAGGATTTGATTCATATTCTATATTTAAATTAAGTAATTCATCTATTATGTCAATAATTAAGAGTAACACTAGAGAAAAAAGTAAACCTAGTGTACTGTTAGTAATAAAAAATATTAAAGTATTACATAATTATTTAATACCTTTTTTTAATGAAATGGGGTTTTTAAGTAAAAAAGGACTGGATTTTGTTGATTTTAGAATTATTACTAATGCAATTTATAACGGTGCTCATAGGATAGATGAAATTAAAGAACTAATATTAAAATTATCTTATAATATGAACAATTATAGATTATCTACAAATAAAAACCCAGTAGATATATTAAGTAAAGAAGAAAGAGATAAATTGATATACATTAACCCTACTGTAAATTATTTATTTGACGGAAGACAAAGAGATGTTTTAACAAATAAAGTATTACACCAACAGGTTAGCTGTGTATATGAAATTTGTAAACCAAATAATGAAATTATACTAGCGAATACTTTACAAGAAGCAGGGTTAATTGTAAAAGTTTCTCCAGAGACTTTAAGTAGACGTTTAAATTCTACATGTACAACTTCAGAACAATATTTAGAAATAAAAGGTAGCTTGGGTCTAAAAATAAGAAGAATAGGTGTTTTTAATTAAATAAATATAAACATATAATATTTCGAAGGGTGGGTGAGTAGGAACTGTCGGCCATAATAAAAAAAAAAAAATAAAGGAACTGGGTAAGATTACAATCGAACAGTTCTATACTTGCAGAAAAAATAGGTGAAAACGGTCAAAGACTTCCTAATATTAGACCGTCGGCAGTTGTAAATGTCGCTACAGACTGCTTCACCGGGGTTAGGCTGAAATGTCTGTCCTAATGTACAGTCGGACCTTATAACGAGTGTGATATCGTAAAGAGGTAGGATAATCCGTTAAGCTACACACAGTGGATAACTCGCCGCACGAGGTAAACTCTTGAATTATGAAGAAAATTATTCTTTATAATTTTTTATTAAATAAGATGTATATATATAAAAATATCTTTTTTAATTTAGTTAATTAAGGTTGATCAATGTTAATACCAGTATTGATAATTAGTTCTTTAGTTCACATATACTCAATAAGCTATATGAGTAGTGATCCTCGAGGAGGCCATATTACGGGAAAATGTGGTTATGGGGATAAATTGCCAAATTCCGGAGACACCCTAAAGTTTAAGATACCAAGCATTATATGAAAATATGTATGTGGCTGAAGTAATTACTCAGGTATGGTAACAATGCTTAAAATTTGTGAAAACAAAATGGACAATCGCGGATCTAAATCAATTTTAAATAATAACCAAAAATTTAGAGTTGTAAAAGAGCAACGAGTAGACGGCAATTGATTTGTTAATTCTTCTTTAATAAATTTAAGATGTACTCTAAATGGTTTCGAGAGAAACAGTGTTAAATTTCAGAGTTATAACCCTTGAAATTTTATTGTAAAAATCCCATCTAAGCAATTCGATTATAAAACTTTTTCTACCAGTACTTTTACACATATTCATCCCAGAGCTTTATCTGGTTTAATAGATGGCGAAGGTTCATTTTGTGTTATAGTAGATAAACAAAAAACCCGGAAATTAGGTTGACGCGTAGAATTGAAATTTCATTTAGGTCTACATATTAAAGATCTTAATATATTATATACTTTACAAGAAAGCCTCGGGGGAATCGGTGCTATTTACTTAAAACAAAAAAGAGATCTGGCTGATTTTACAATCTTTTCAAACAAAGATTTAAATAAACTTATTCTTTTTTTAGAAAAATATCCTATAATTACTAAAAAAGCTGCCGATTATATATTATTCAAACAAGTCTTAGAACTTGTAAATAATAAAGACCATCTAACTGTTGAAGGTTTAAATCAAATTATTAACATTAAAGCATCAATGAATTTAGGTTTATCTGATACATTGAAATCAGAGTTTGCTGGATATGTTCCAGTTATGAGACCTCTAGTTAATGACCCTGAGAATCTGGAATTAGACCCTCATTGAATTTCAGGGTTTGTTAGTGCTGAAGGAAACTTTGATATTCGTATGCCATCTACTAATAGTAAATTGGGTCGTAGAGTTCAGTTAAGATTCAGAATCTCTCAACATAGTAGAGATATCAAATTAATGGAAAAATTAGTTAAATATTTTGGTTCCGGAAATGTTTATAAATATGGAGGTAAATTTGCTGTAAGTTTAGCAATAGTTGATTTTACTCATATAACCAAAACAATAATCCCTTTTTTTGAGAAATACCCTATAATCGGTGTAAAGCATAAGGATTATCTGGATTGATGTAAAATCCATAGTTTAATGGTTAATCGTTCACATCTTACAGTTGAAGGTATAAGTTTAATTGAAGAGATAAAATTGGGTATGAATACTGGTAGAAAGGTTTAAAGAAGTTTAATTAATTTTTAACTTTTAATAATTACTTGTAAGATAAATTTTATTTTTTTTTTGCATAATCCTAGATTTTTTAGCTATTTAAGTTTATTTACTTTTATGATGATAATACTTGTAACAGCCAATAATTATTTATTAATGTTTGTAGGGTGAGAAGGTTTTACACAGGGGTATTTAATTAAATTATTGATATTTTTAAGTTTTATGCTTAAATTAGTATATTATATTTCTTATAAAATTTGTGGTGTGTCTATAAATAATCTAAATCAGGCTGTTGTAATATCGCAACATAAAAATAATTCTATTTGTAATTCTAACTGTGATGTTACATTACACCCTTTAAGTAGCTTAAGACTAAAAAACTTTAATTGTATAAATCGTAGATATTATTCAACAAGTAAATTATCTAAAAAATACAAAGAGGAGTGTGAATTAACACCTGAACAAAAAGAAATACTTATAGGTATTATTTTAGGTGACGGGTTTTTAGAGAGATTAAAAATAACATCTAATACAAGATTAAAATTAGATAATGCTTATCCAGATCAAGAAGATTTTGTAAGAAAATCTCGAGAATTATTAGATTCCATTACTAATATGGAGCCTAAAGTTTTAACTAGAACAAACAAAAAAACTAATAAAGTTACACAGTCTATATATTTTTGAACTTTAACTTTACCTTGTTTAAATCACTTTCATGAATTATTTTATAAAGATAAAATAAAATCGATTCCCAATAACATTGAAGAATTGTTAACGGAAAGGGGATTAGCTTTCTGATTAATGGGAGATGGATATTACAGAAAAGATAGAGGAGGTGTTACGATCTGTACAGATTCTTTCACACTGAAAGATGTTGAATTATTAGTCTCTGTTTTAATTAATAAATTCGGACTTTCAGCGACAGTAACGAAACGTAAAGAAAATGTTTATAGAATATATATACATAAAAAAAGTGTTAATCTATTAATAGATCTGGTCGAGCCTTATTTTATCTCGAGGATGCACTATAAATTGGGGGCATAATAATTTAAAGAAATTCAAGAACAAATTTAGTTACCTTAATAGCCTTAAATGACTAAACTTATATAAATTAAGAAATAGATTTAACATATTTGCTAGAAATATAACGAATGTAAATAATAACGAGAGTACTTCTTTAATAATAGGATCTTTATTGGGTAATTCTTATTTAGAGAAGAATGAAAAAGGTGTTAAAATTATATTAATAAAATGTAGCGGAAATATAGAATATTTAATGAAATTTTATAATTATTTTAACAGTATAGGCTTTTGTAAATCAAAAAAACCTCACTTATATAAAATAATAACTAAAAAAAATAAATCATTATATTACTGAAAAGCAGAAAGTTATTATTTAACTCAACTTAAATGGATATATGAAATGTTATACCCAAAAGGTGTAAAGACTATACCTTCAAATTTAAAAGAGTATTTAACACCTTTATCTCTTGCTACGTGATATTTAGACAATACAGAAAAGTTGTATATTTCAAGCAACCAAGGTTTTGATTTAAATAGTGAAAATGTATATTATATATCTAAAATTTTGAAAGATAAATATAATATAAATACATCCTATAAATTAGAAAGTAAAGGAAAAATTGCTTTTTATGTAGATAATGAAAGTTTAAATAATTTTAGTGAAATAGTAAAACCTTATATTTCTTCTTCTTTACAGCATAAATTAAATAGTTCACATAATAAATTAACTATGTGAAATAATTTTGCTATGCATAATTCCTGCGAAGCACGCACATCCTTAAGTAAAAGTTCTAATTTATTATTGCAAAATGGCATAAGAAATTATTCTACTATTGTTAAAAATATAAAATATTCAGCTCAATATAAAAAAGACTATATATTAACTGATATTCAAAAAGAAGTATTAATAGGTATAATATTAGGTGATGGATTCATAGAAAGAGCTAAACCTAGCCATAACGCAAGAATTAGAATAGAACAATCTTTTCCTGAAAAAAGTGAATATTTAAAAAGTTTACACGAATTATTAGCACCTTTAACTTCTATGGAACCTACTATATTGACAAGAACAAATAAAAAAAGAGGTATTATAACTCAATCTTTGTATTTTAGAACTTTAGCTATGCCTTGTTTAAATTATTACCATGAATTATTTTACAAAGATAATGTAAAAAGAATTCCGGAAAATTTAGAAGAATTATTAACAGCTAGAGGGTTAGCTTATTGAATTTGTGATGATGGAGGTAAGTCTATTCATAATCAAACTATCCTTCATACTAGATCTTTTACTAAAAAAGATGTAGAATATATTCAAACAGTTTTAAATAAAAATTTTGAACTAAGAACTAGATTAGAAGAAAAAAAACAAGATCAATGAGTTATCTATATACCTGTTCGTCAAAAAATAAAGTTAATAGATATTGTAGGCCCATATATGCATAAATCTATGATGTATAAATTATAAGTTTAGTTATAGTTAGGAATAAAACATAATTATTCCTAGCAACACCGTTGTAAACGATCAAACAAATAGAGTTAATTTAGAGATCGTCGATTATTTTATTAATCGCGACAGACTGGTCCAAAGGTGGGTGGTGATTTAACGATGGGAGGGCGGGTAGGCAATCGTTTAATCACTGCTTAATGCACAGTCGGGATTTTTATATTTAATACACTTTAAATATACCAAGGCTTTATGTGAATCCAATTAGGTTATAAAGTACAGGGAGTATACTTTAACTCTTAATAATAGTATACTTTTAAAATTCGGTAGGAGTTTGCTCATATTTATTAGTAAGTTTTTGATTTACCAGAATAGCGGCTAATCAAAGCTCTATTTCTGCCTTCTTAGCTAATAGAGTAGGGGATTGTTTTTTAACTATAGGTATGTTTGCTATATTATGATGTCTAGGTAATTTAGATTACGCTACAGTATTCTCATTAGCCCCTTATATTAATAGTAACGTAGTTATTATTACAGGTATATGTTTATTAATAGGTGCAATGGCTAAAAGTTCCCAAGTTGGTCTCCACATTTGATTGCCTATGGCGATGGAAGGTCCTACTCCCGTTTCAGCATTAATACACGCAGCTACTATGGTAACCGCAGGTGTATATTTATTAATGCGTAGTTCACCCCTAATTGAGTATAGTAGTACTGTATTACTATTATGCTTATGGTTGGGAGCAATAACAACCGTTTTTAGCTCTCTCATCGGTTTATTTCAGCAAGATATTAAAAAAATAATAGCGTATTCTACTATGAGTCAACTTGGAATGATGGTTGTAGGAATCGGATTATCTTCTTATAACATAGCTCTATTCCATTTAATAAATCATGCTTTTTATAAAGCATTATTGTTTTTAGGTGCGGGTAGTGTTATTCATGCTGTAGCTGATAATCAAGACTTGCGTAAATATGGAGGATTAATAAATTATTTACCCTTAACATATTCAGTTATGCTTATAGCAAGTCTAAGTTTAGTTGCTTTCCCTTTCATGACAGGTTTTTACAGTAAAGATTTTATTCTAGAATCTGCTTATGGACAATTTAATTTTTCTGGGGCTGCTGGATATATAATAGCTACTATTGGTGCAGTATTTACAACTTTATATTCTGTTAAAGTTTTATATTTAACTTTTTTAGCTAACCCTAATGGTACTAGAGCTTATTATAGACTTGCTATTGATAACTTGTTTAGTAACCCTCAAAATTATAAACCAGCTCATGAAGGTGACTTTTTCTTAACTTCACCTTTAGTAATATTAGCTTTATTTTCTATATTCTTTGGTTTCATTACTAAAGATATCTTTATAGGTATGGGTTCTAGCTTATTTGTAGATAATAGTTTATTTATTCATCCTATACATGAAATAATGATAGATACAGAATTTGGCGTACCTGTCCTATTTAAATTATTACCTTTCATATTTACAATATCTTTTAGTGTAATAGCTTTAACTTTATCTGAGTTATTGTCTGAATTAGTTCTTAATTTGAAATTATCCAGATTAGGTTATAATATTTTTGGTTTTTTTAATCAAAGATTTTTAATTGAATTTTTTTATAATAAATATATTACAAATTTAATTCTTAATTTAGGTGGACAAATTACGAAGGTTCTGGATAAAGGTAGTATAGAATTATTTGGGCCTTTTGGCTTAGAAAAAGGTTTAGTAAGATTAAGTAAGAATATATCATCTTTAAGTACAAGTCATGTAACATCTTATGCACTCTATATTTTAATAGGTTTTGTATTATATTTATTCTGTTCTCATGGACAATTTTATTTGCCGTTAATTTTTGTAATCATACTCCTGTTAATAGCTGGTAATGATGAAAGTAACGCAGAAACTTCACCTATAACTTCGCCTAGGAATACAAATTATTATGATAATAAACTAAAAAAAAAATCCTCTATATATTTATAATAATAAAATGATGTTTTCTACATCAACTCCTTTTTTTTATTCTGATAATTCCGGGGATAATCCTGAACCAAATTCAAACCCCAATGGTGATAACCCAATGGTGATAATCCCGAAGATGAAGAGGCTGGAAATAACGAAGACTCTAATAGTAATTCTAATGATAACTCGGAAAATATGGAAAATTCTAGTAATTCTGAGGATAATCCTAATCCTGAAAATAACGAAGACTCTAATAGTGATTCTGACAAGGGTTCAGCTATGGATGTGAATGACCCAGAATATCATAATGTTGAAGAAATAAAAGATCCTGAACATAATGCACCTGAACGAATTATGGGTGATTTAGATAAAGCTAAAAATAATGATCCTGATACTTTAGAGGAAGTGTTAAAAGATCTTGAAAAGTATTTGGAAGAAGAATTCATTCCAGAATACAAAAGATCAGAGAGTGAAGCAGATGACTTAGAAGCGGAAGGGGCTAGATCTAAACGACCTCGATCTGATAATCCGTAAGAGGAAGAAGAAAATAATAAACGTCAAAAATCCAATAATGAGGGTGACGATGGTGAGGATGGTAATGATAGTGGCGATGATGGTATTGGTAGTGGTAGCTCTGGTAATAATCCTTCAACTTCAAATAGAGTAATACGTTTATCTCCTCTTGAAGAAATTGAAAAGGAAGAGAAGTTTTACCCTAAAATTAGTGATGATCTTTGAATAGAGGGGCTTATAAATACAGGCGGGGAGGAGTTTATACTTACGGACATGGATCTGGGTGCGGATTTCAGTCTAATAGAGATATTAAATGCTTTAATGTATTTCATCTATTAATATCGCATTTTTCTTTTGCCTTTTTCCTTTAATAGCCTATTTATGTAAAGATTATCCGTTATATATTAGTGATAATATCATGTGTTGTGTTGTGTTGTGTTGTATATAGTTTCATAAAAATAAAATATAATAAGAATATGACAAGTATAATATTCACTTATAAAAAAAAAATGGGGAATTTTTATTTAATAAAAGGTCTGGGCTACTGATTAGTTGACAGGCCATAGCTGGTTGTGGTACGGTGACTCCTTCTTGTTATATATTACGTTTAGCTAAGTAGTGCTTCGCACTAATATATAAAAGCGGAGTAATTAATTGGAAGTGTATTTTAATGCAATCTGAATATTAATTGTATGAAATAATATACGGGTAAAAGGTGGGGAGCTAAACGTCTAATTCAATCATATGCTACTAATATTTGTGTAATAAAATATGCAATACCTTATCATATGGTTATAGATTTAGGATTTAGTACATTAATATTAAAATAAAACTACTTTTAAATATAATAATATATTATAAAGTTTTAGATTGGAATTCTGTAGTAGGGTTTTGTCGTTAGGTTTAATGATCTTTATTAATTTCCATCTTAAAAAAAAAAACACACATGAGAATATTAAAAAGTCATCCTTTATTAAAATTAGTTAACTCGTATCTTATTGATGCATCACAACCTAGTAACATAAGTTATTTATGAAACTTCGGTTCTCTATTATTACTTTGTTTAGTAATTCAAATTGTGACCGGAGTTACTTTAGCTATGCATTATAGTCCTAATGTATTAGAAGCTTTTAATTCTATAGAGCATATTATGCGTGATGTAAATAACGGATGATTAGTGCGTTATTTACATAGTAATACAGCATCAGCTTTCTTCTTTTTAGTTATTAATTTATATGTAGGTTTTATTTACTTCGCATTGTGTAACCCTTTCTTTAATTTAAATAAACGTTGTATACACTTTCCAACATTTACTGGTAATAGAGCTCTGTTCTCGTTGTTTACCAATGGTAAGTATAGCAGAGCATTATCGTCTACATTAAGCATACACAGTATAGGGCTAAAGTCTCAAAGTAAAAGATTTCTAAGTACAACAAGTGAAATATCAGCCGATACTCCTAACCCTAAAAGCTTAGATTCCCTTTCGGATCAGGACTTTACCGAGTGATTCAGAGGTTTTGTTGATGCTGAAGGTAATTTTTTTATACAAAACTTGGATAACCGTATCAAACTAATTTTCACTCTTTGTCTCCAGATTGACGAAACACCTTTGATAAAATATATTGCAGAAAGATTAGGTGTAGGTACTTTCTCTTTAAGAGAGAGCTCTGTAAATTACACTATCTCAAGTAAACAGGATATACCTGTAATTTTTGGAATATTGGACAAAACACCCCTTAATACTAGTAAAAACTTAAATTACATGATGTTTAGACAAGCATATGATCTTTATTTTAATCGTAAATCTACTAATATCACCCCAGAACTATTACAAGAAATTCTTGCTCTTAAAGAAAAAATGAATAAAAATCGAGTGGAATTTAAACAACCGATAGATCACGTAATACATATTACTCCTTACTGGCTGTTGGGTTTTGTAGAAGGTGAGGGTTATTTTTCCACAAATAAAACAGATTACAGCTTAAAATTTGGTATAGGACAAACTTCACAGGAAGTAGATGTACTAGAAGCTATTCAAAAATTTTTTTTAGCCTTACCTGTCAAACATTACGTTGAAAGAAATAATATTAACTTGGTTAGCTTAGCTACATATAGCCCCGCCAAAAGTAGGGACCATAAAAATATGGCCCAGTTAGTTATAAGTCAGAGATATTTTATTACTAATGTTATTGTACCTTTTTTTGATGGTTTAACTTGACTAAGTAAAAAATTTAAGGATTATACTGACTGAAAATTAATTTTATCTCTTATAAATCAGGGATGACATTTTATGGAAGAAGGTAAAAATCTGATTCATTTAATTGCCAAGGGTATGAATAACTATAGATTATCTACTAGCTTAACATCGATAGAGGATGCTTCACGAGTAGATGTGAAAGAAAGAACCTTAAAACTTTTATCTTGTCCTTCGAATTTTGAAGTACAAGCGAATGGAAAAATACTAATAAAATCCTTAGGTACTTATCTTAAGGGTAGAGGTAACGTAGGTGTTAATGTTTTAGATATCAAGGGTGAAATAGTATTTAAGTTTAACTCGATAAAGGATTGTGCTTTATTTTTCAATGTTCATACTAGAACTATAAACAGAAGATTAGAAAATGGTTCTTTTGTTGAGTATAATAGCCAAAAATTGGTGTTTAAACGTGTCGTAGATTTGCCTTAATGTCATATCACAAGTATACAACAATATAAATAAAGAAAGTAAATCTAATCTTAAATAAGCCTAAATTTTCCATTACTATTGAACGGGACATGGCGATGGATATATAAGTAAGAGGATTGAGAAAACTCTTAAGGCTAATTTGTAGAAGTGAACCTTCTGCTATAAACCATCAAATTGCGGGAACACCCTAAAGCAATTTCAACCAAGCAAACGTGGTAACACAGTTTGTGGCTCAGGTAATGACTCGAGGTAAGGTAAAATCGAAATTGATATACGAAAGTAGAATGGGTAATCCGCAGCCAAGTGCCATAAAAATGAAAGCGTACCTTTTGCATAATGGATCCGTTAAGATTAGATTCATTACAAGCTAGGTAAAGTTCTTTATAATGGTATGCAGTTCATCGACTAAATGTTGGTTGGCGCAAGCTTAAGATATAGTCAGACCCTACTTGAAAGAGTACAGGATAATAACGGGTTAAGCTAATGAGCAAAGAAATAGGAGCAAATACTATAAAAACTTTCTTTTTTTTTTTTTTATGGTTCTAAGGTTATACCTTTATTGTCTTTAAATGGGCGGCTATCTGCAGAAATGTGTAATCAGATTGCGGCTTAGGGAGAAGGACCCTAACTCAGCCTGTTTTGTAGGGTACTACAAATGGTAAAAGGGTAGATTTGGTACTTACACATAGGAAGAGGTATGTACTATGGGTCATACAGAGCTCCAAGAACATTAGTTTGAGCTATAGGTACAGTAATACTTATACTTATGATGGGTACAGGTTTCCTGGGTTTGTCAAATAGCCCAAAATGATTTGAATTCAATCATAGCAACAATAACAATATAAATAAATTCAACTCTTATTACACTAGACCTAGTACTTTTATAAGTGTAAATAAATCAAATACGATAGGAATAAGACATTTTTCTGTAACCTCTCCGGGTAGGTTAATTAGTGAAGAGTTAACGAAATTCATATCCGAAAAAAACCTTAATCCCGTTTTTATATATGAAGATTTATTTGATAAAACTGTTAAATCTAGAGTTTTGAATGATACTCGAGGTCTTAGTGGTATTTATTTAATTTTAAATAAAGTTACTCTGGATTATTATATAGGATCAGCTTCCACGGGTAGATTCTATGCTAGATTTTCTAATCATTTATTCAATTTTCATGGTAGTAAAGTAGTTAAAAATGCAGTAAAGAAACATGGTGTATCTTCTTTTGCATTTTTAGTTTTAGAGTTGTTTCCTGAGATAGTAAACAAAGAAAATAATAAAAAATTATTGGATTTGGAAGACTTTTACCTAAAATCTTTATTACCTAATTATAATATATTAACTGAAGCGGGTTCAAGTTTTGGTTATAAACATAACGAAACTACTAGATTAAAAATGAAAACTAGTTATAGTGAAGAGCGTAGACTAGCTCTTGGTGGTTTAAATAAAGGTAAAAGCTTTTCTCCCAGTACTCTTGAAGCAATGAAACAATCTGCTTTAAATAGAATCAAACCTATATATTCAGAAGAGGGTATTCAAAATATGAAAAAGAGTTCTAAAGCTATACTAGTTTATAACATGGACTATACAGTATATGGTGAATTTCCTAGTATAACAGAAGCATCTAAATCTTTAGGTTGTTCTCCAAAAACCATATCTCGGGCTTTACAAACACCAAAAAAGATATTAAGAAGACGTTGAATTGTTAAATATATTTAAATGTTGTTGTAGGTTTGAATTTTAATTATAGTCCTACGAGTAAAACTTTTTATGCAATTTATAAAAAAAAATAAAAAGTAAAGTAGAATAGCCCGACAGGGCTATTGAAGAAATATTTGAATTTCTTTGGCAATGTTAGTGAATACGATCAAAGAATTTTAAGTTTTGTTTTATTTAGATAAAGGCTAACCTTAATAAAATATAGAACTAAAAGTTAGAGATCGTCGGTTATTTATATGATCGCGACAGGCTGGGTCACTAATGGGTATCTGAAATGATGCTTAATGCACAGTCGGAATATTTAGTTATATAATATGACTAATAGAATATACGAATTCAAAGTTATTCTAGCTTTTTATAAATGTCTTTTAATTTATATTAAGTATATTTGTATGTTTTACCTTATGGTCAAATGAGTTTATGAGGTGCAACAGTTATCACTAATTTAATTAGTGCGATACCATGAATTGGACAAGATATAGTTGAGTCAATAAAAACTACAGTTTTGGGTATTAGTGTGATTTTGATATATTCAATATTACCTACAATAGGTAATGTACATAAAAACGCTTTAAAGAAAATGAGTAAATTATTAGATAAAAAAGATTATGTTGACGTACCTACGTCTTTTTTAGCCTTTTTAGTTGGATTAATAGATGGAGATGGTTATATTCAAATTACTAAAACAACTAAAGGATTTATAACAATGAAATTAGTTATTTCTTTACATATAGAAGATATTTCAACTTTGGAATATATCCATTCTACTTTAAAATTGGGTAATATAAATACATATAAAGATTTAAGAAGCCCCAGTTGTAAATTAGTAATAAATAGAACTGAACTACAAGAAGTTTTATTTCCTTTATTGATACATAATAACATATTCTTTTTAACTGACACTAGAGTTAATCAGTTTAATTTGGCTATGCATATTCTTAAAAATGATATAAAAATGTTTGATCAAATACCATCAAAAGACAATATTGAAGATGTATTTAAATTACCGAAAGATGCAAAGGGTTACACATTATTACATTTTTTTAAAAATTGAATTGTAGGATTTACATGTTCAGAAGGTTCTTTTTTTATTAAAAGCAATAATGATGGTTGTTTTCAGTTAAAACAAAGAATACATACAAATTTATTTGAAGCCTTTAAATTAGTGTTTAATACTACAAGAAAAATAGACACTACTAAGAATTTTAACCAGTTTGGTGTTAGTTCTAAATCTGATATTCAAACAGTTATAAATTTCTTTTCTTTCGAGGGTTTACATCCTTTAATTGGATTAAAGTACATTCAATATATGAAATGATTAAATAATTTACAAAATACTACGCGCTATAGTAAATTACATTACCCAAAACTGTAAAATGGGCTCCTTAAAAATAATGCTGGCTATTACATAAGCTATGCTCTAATTATTTTTAGAGGCAAATGGGGAAAATTACAAGAACATTTAATAATACTACCTCCCGGCTATTAAATTACTTGTAGCGGAACTTAATTCGGTTAATTAAAAGGAATTAAGGACGTTCAACGACTAATGAGTGAGTTAAACCAACAATAAGCTCAACACGATAACCCCAGGATTTTATAACGTTAGCTATACAGCTGCGTATTAAATAAAGTTCAAGATATAGTCTAGTTACATCTGAAAGGATATAAAGTATAAATTAAAAATTATACAAAATTATATTGTCATATGAGGAGGTTTTTCTGTGAATAATGCAACTTTAAATAGATTTTTTGCATTACATTATCTTTTACCTTTTATATTAGTAGCTTTAGTTTTAATGCATTTAATAGCGCTTCATGATACAGCGGGTTCAAGTAATCCTTTAGGTGTTTCAGGTAATTATGATAGAATAACATTTGCGCCTTATTACTTATTTAAAGATTTAATTACTATTTTCATCTTTATTTTTGGTTTAAGTTCATTTGTTTTCTTTATGCCTAATGTTTTAGGTGATAGTGACAACTATATAATGGCAAATCCTATGCAAACTCCAGCTGCTATTGTGCCTGAATGATATTTATTACCTTTCTATGCTATATTGAGATCTATACCAAATAAATTATTAGGAGTTATAGCTATGTTTGCTGCTATCTTAGCAATAATGCTATTACCTATAACAGATTTAGGTAGATCAAAAGGTTTACAATTTAGACCAATAAGTAAATTGGCTTTCTGAGTTTTTGTGGTAAATTTTTTAATCTTAATGAAATTAGGAGCTTGTCATGTGGAAACTCCATTTATAGAATTAGGACAGTTGAGTACAGTTCTATATTTCAGTTATTTTATAATAATTGTGCCTGTAATTAGTTTAATTGAAAATACTTTAGTTGATTTATCTTTTGGGGTACTTCATAGTAAAAAAAATACGAAGTAAGATTCTTATTAGTACAGTTGATATAAATAATCATAATCCTAGGATTTCTAAAAGATCTTTTCATAGTACTAGAAGTCTTCATGCTCCTATTGATACAATCTATGTTAGCCTTCAAATTATGCAATTGATAGATGTGAAAGAGATAGTTGCTAATGTAACCATAGCGTTAGAGAATGGTGATCATATGCATGCAGCTGTAGCAAAATCGGTTGAATTTTTTTCAAGTCTTACAAAGGATGGAACTATGACATGTGGTGAATCGTGGGGGTTTGATACTAAATTATTAGCTAGTGATAAAATACAATCTAGCCCTACCCTAACAGCACTTAAAAATTTGGGAGCAGAGATGGATGCTAACATTAGAAAAGCTGAAGCTTTTCGTGATTGAGGAATAATGTATAATAAGAAGCACTTATTTGACTTAAGGAGATAAGTAATAATTATTTTTTTTTGTATAAGTTATATTATAATTAGTTTTAGTCAAGACTAAGGGCTAATTTAATTAATATTAATAAATTAGGAGTTTGTCATGTACTTTAATTTCTAAAAAAAAAAAAAAGTAAAACTAAATAGGTAATATATATAATGAATACTTATATTCATTATTTATTTAATCCTTTTAAATAGGTTTAATAAAAAGTGGAGTGCGTACTTCGTACTTCGTACGAAGTTTGGATCCATTTTTAAATACGTTTAAAAGAAAAGGGAGAAGCCTTAATTTTTGTAGCTAACTAGCTTGTTTATTTTATAATAATTAAAAATTTTAAGTTAAAGCCCATCTTATTTCCTCTTACCTTAGCACATCTAACATTATTTATTTTGTGTACTGCTGGCTAGTTTCACAGCAGCAAGGTAGCCTATTAGCTTAAAGATAAAGCCAAATACTTCTAATATTTTGATTTTAGTTCAAATCTGAAATAGGTCAATTTAGGTATTCAATTTTGTTAATATTTAATTAATGAAAAAATTAATATAAATTTATATGTTACTGATTAATCAGTTTAATTATTATTTAATTAAATAAAAACTAGTATATCAAGATATATTTTATATATAACGGTTATTCAAGCTGAATTTATCCTAAATGTATTTGATGCAGATATATCTCCAGAGATGCTAAGCATGTATGAGAATGATGAAATACCAATGTCATCAACTCCAGATATAATTGATAATCTCTCAGCTACACCTAATCAAGTTGATCATATAGCGAGAACAATTCAAAGTCAATTTGATTATCTAAATCCTACATTTGACGAAATGACCTTTTCGTTAGATAATGTTGCGGAGGAGTTTAGACATTTTATCTTAAACGAAGATAGTTATAGATTACTAGGGGAATTCTCTAGATATATTAACGTTTATCTAGAGTACCTTCGTACTTTTTTTTTTATAAGAAAATCTATAAGCTGTAATACGTCGGATAGAGCCAGGATCACAATTTTTACATAATCATCCTGAATTACGTACAAGTTTTGAGATGGTATGTTTTAATGCACAACCTTTATTAGATGCATTAAATATTTTTTTTTAGCCATTCAAGATCTACTCTGGAGGAGATTAGAAATATAAGGGAACAATATTATATTAGTCGTCTGCGTAGCATAGAAAAACCATTTTTAAAGATTAAATTTACTGTATTTATAGTACCTACTATTAATTAAGAGCGCTTATCTAAATAGACCCGCTTAATACATAATAAAAGTTTGTTAAGGACTATTTGCTGAACCTATAGTATACATATTGTGCATTGTTTGAGTGGGAGCTGTTAGCTACAAATACGCACCAGGAGGTATTATTACTGGGTACGTTATGTTTAATTTTATCTTTGATTATTATTCATCATGCTATAATATTTTGATAAAAAAAAGGAAATAAAGAAATGTTATAGTATATAGGGTATACTATAATATATATTATGGAAGGATTATGAAGTAAATGGTTTACACTTTGATTGCAAATCTTAAGTAATAGGTTCGATTCCTACATAATCCTATTTAAATTTACTAATTATCTTAAATAACACAATATATAAGATATATCTATATAAATATAGATACCTTCGGAAAATGCTAGTGAATCGGAAGAAGCAGAGAGTTATAGGCCATATTCAACTCAACCTAAGGTTATCTCTAGTTGGGTTGAGCGATGGTTTTTATCAACTAATGCTAAAGATATAGGTACGTTGTATTTGATCTTTTCACTATTTTCGGGGTTACTGGGGACAGCTTTTTCTGTCTTAATTAGAATGGAATTGAGTGGACCTGGTGTTCAATATATAGCTGATAATCAATTATATAATAGTATCGTTACAGCTCATGCCCTTTTAATGATTTTCTTTATGGTTATGCCAGCTTTAATAGGAGGATTTGGGAATTTTTTACTGCCTTTAATGGTAGGTGGGCCAGATATGGCAAATTTAAAAAAATTTTATTCTTTTTCACCTCGTTACATAATAAGTATATTAAACCAAATTAAAATTTATTCTACATATACTAATGTTAACCTTTTTAGTTATGATCATATTGGTTCTTATTTAGCTGGATTGTTCGAAGGTGACGGCCACATTTCTATTAGTAAACCTAATTCAAATTCGAAGAACTTATCTTTATCTATTACTTTCCATTTAAAAGATTTGCCTTTAGCTGAAAAATTAAAAGATGTTTTAGGATATGGGTGAATAAGAATAAAAAAAGAAGATAATGCATGTGTATTAATTTTTCACACTAAAGATGGATTAATTTTTATTGTATCTTTAATGAATTTTTATTTAAGATCCCCTAAATTACTAAAATTTAATGAATTAATAGATAATTTAAAAACTCGTTATAATGTAGATATTGAAAAACACGATTTCCAGACTCAAGATTTTAGTAAAGATGGCTGATTAGGAGGATTTATAGATGCTGACGATTCCTTTGGAATTATTTTTACTAAAAAAGAAATGGATGAATTAAGTAAAACAACTAAAAAAAGAAAAGTGGGTTGTAGATTTAGAATTGAACAAAGAATGATTTGTCCTTATTCTAATTTAAGTTATGAACCTTTATTTACAAGTATAGCTAAATTTTTAAATGTTAATTTAAACATAACTAATAGAGTTGGTGGACTAGCCTGCGGAGGAAAACAATATTTTAATGTTACGGCTAAAAGTAGAAATAGTCTTAGAATTTTAAAAGAATATTTTAATACTTATTCTTTATTTAGTTCTAAACATCTGGATTATAAAGATTGATTAAAAGTTGTGGACTTTATACTCGCTCAATCACACTATGAAGAAGATAACTTAGAAATAATAGAAGAATTAAAAAATAATATGAATCATAATAGATCATATTTTAATTGACAACACTTAGATGTACTCGGTTATACAAGACAAATAAAAAAATCTTCAGCCCACCTTTTTCCTGGCGTTCTTGGTACTGCAAACTCATTATTTTTCCTTTTGAACAAAATAAAATTAAGAGTTTACTATAGTGACTCTGCAAATGCGCGTGTAAATATTAATAATAGTAGTAATAAAAATTTAGGTTCTTACTTAGCAGGTTTATTTGAAGGAGACGGTCATATTTGAATTCAAAAAAAAGGTAGTAAAACTCATAACCCTAGATTTTGTATAACTTTTGGTTTAAAAAATGAGGCTTTATGCCAAAAATTGTTAAATATTATAGGATCAGGATTTATTAGATATAAACACGGAGAGAATGCTTGTGTTTTAGTTGTTTCACCTGTAGTAGGTTTAAAAAAAATTGTAAATTTAATTAACGGGGAATTAAAAACACCTAAAATACACCAACTTCATAGTTTAATAGATTGATTAAATAAAAATCACAATGCTCAATTAGAAAAATTACCTTTAAATAAAGATAATTTAGAAAATAGTGGTTGATTAAGTGGATATGTAGATGCAGATGGAAGTTTTTCTGTACAATACACTAAAACAGAAGATGTAGCTTGCGCAGCAAAAAAAAGAAAAATTTCTTGTAGATTGAGAATAGAACAAAGAATGTTAGATCCTATAACAAACGAAAGTTATTACGATATTTTGAATCAAATATGTTTATTCCTAAATTGTAATTTATGTACTAGAACACAGAAATCTACTAATAACTCATATTATACTTTAGCTGCAACTAGTAAAGTATCTTTAGCTATTGCAATAAATTATTTTAATAAATATCCTTTATTTACAAGTAAATATTTAGATTATAAAGATTGAGAAGAAGTAGCAAATTTACTTATTAATAATCAACATTTAACGGATGAGGGTATAAATACGGTAGAACTTGTAAGAAGTCGCATGAATACAAAAAGAATTGAATTTAATTGAGATCATTTAAAGAATTTTTATGACTAAATATTTACTATAAGCATTTTTATTTTGATACATAGTATACATTTTTCTGCGTAGCCTACTAAAATAGAATAGGCCCTGTAAGATTATATACAGCAGGGTGGTGTAGCTGCGCAGGGATTTATTCTAACTTCACATTAATAATTTGAGTATACATACTTTGCAGTACGCATGTACGCGTTCTCTTAGGTAAAACTAAAAGCCAAGAGAATAAGGAAATAAAATAAGGGAATGCCGTGATAAAATGTAAATTTTATTATTATTATTTTGCTATAAGCATGTAATCTCTCGAAATTGAGTTTTTAACTCAGTCAACAGATGTATTGACGGCTGATTGAATAGTTCTAATACTGTTATAAAGTAAATAATATACTGAATTAGTAGTAAAACTAATACATACATGGGAGTATTATGCTGGAAACCAACGGGTAAGTTATACCTTAGTAGGATCCTCAGAGACTTTAATAAATTATTTAGCTAGTAAAATTAATTTATTAGGAATGTATATTAATTATACATTAATACGCAAAACTCCAATTTTTCTAACTAAACTAGATAGTTAGGTAAATATTAAAAGTTGGATGAAGACATAGTCCGTCTGGGTAAGAAATTACTTAGGTTATTTAACGATTTTATACTTTTTTATTGTTTTGCGATGGCGGTAGCGATAGCGATGGCGGGGGTGGTGGAGGTAGTGAAGATTTAAGGGGAGGGGGTAATAATGAACCTAGTGGTTCAAATCAAAACCCCCGACCTGATAGAAGTTGATGAAAGACTGTTTTTAATGTAAATAGTCCTTCGGCTCCTTCGGCTTCTTCGGCTCCTTCGGCTTCTTCGGCTCCTTCGGCTGCTTCGGCTTCTTCGGCTCAACAACAAGTTACAAGTGACGCGGATCTCGACGTACCAACTACAGATTCAGATTTAAAAAAATCTCTAAGTATATTATTACAACCCTACAAAGATGGTGGTTCTAAAAAAAATATACATAGTATAGGTATAAGTTACCTAAATGGTAAATTTTATTCAAAAAAACCTGAACTTGAAGATATAGTTAATCTTTTAAATATGTTTGAAGAACGTAATCCTGAGGTGTTTCACAAAACTAGACCCAGTAGGACTTCAATTAGTAAAATTTTATCTTTATTAGATAAAAAATAAAGATATTTTTTTTTTTTATTGAAGTCTGCAAGGCAAATCTTGATGTGTTTTACCTTAGTAGCGCTATGAAATATGCAGCGAAGCATTACTATCCTCAAAATCATCCTAGTATATGGGCGATTTAAAATTGTTGATTCCCAAGACTTAATAATATTAGTTTTTGATTGTTACCACCTAGTTTACTGCTATTAATATTCTCTACTTGTATAGAGGGTGGTGCAGGTACAGGTTGAACGATTTATCCACCTGCCAAATCATGTAGGAAATGATTTAAGTGGGTTAAACTGCCAAATTCCGGGGACACCCTAGAACTTCAAGTACCAAGCAATTATTGAAAAATAATTTGTGGATGAGCTAATCACTCATGTAGGGTAATAAGCTTGAAGGCTTCTGAAAAGAATGTGGGTTATCGCGGATCTAAGTCAATTACTGGTTTAAACGTCCCGCAAGCCATAAATAAACCAGTAGTTGTAAAAGAGCAACGAGTATACGGTAGTTGACGTGGTGTTAATTTACCACGTTTAAGATGTACTCTAACGGGTTTCGAGAGAAATTATCAAGTAAAAATCCTTTCTAACCAAATTAGTTTACCGTTATTGCGTGAATTTTCTTCAATATCTTCTGAGTCTTTAATTCAAAACCCTGCACTTGATAAAAGTAGCTGTGCTCTTGATCCTTGATTTATTACAGGGTTTGTTGATGGAGAGGGTTCTTTTATGATTAGAGTTAGAAAAAACCCTAAATATAGAGTTGGTTTTGTAGTTGAAGCTTATTTTTCAATAACTCTACATAAAAAAGATCTTAAGATTTTGCAAGATATTCAGTCTTATTTTGGAGTGGGTAAGATAATAAATGACGTAAATGACAAAGTTAAATTTAGAGTTGAATCTCTAAAAGATATTGTTAATGAAATAATTCCTCATTTTGAAAAATACTCTTTAATAACTCAGAAGTTAGCAGATTATTTATTATTCAGAGATGTTGTTAACATGATGATAAATAAAGAGCATTTAACTAAGAAAGGATTAAATAAAATTATATCGATTAAAGCTGCAATTAATCACGGTTTATCACCTGAATTACAGCTTTATTTTCCTGACATTTTTCCTGTTTTTAGACCTTTAGTAGAAAATAAAACAATACCAAATGGTGAGTGAATAGCTGGATTTACTTCTGGTGAAGGTTGTTTCAAAATAAGTTTAGTAAAACGAGCTAATAGAAAAATAGACCAAGTATATCTAGTGTTTCAAATAACTCAACACTCTCGTGATGAGCAATTAGTGAAGAGTTTTATTACTTTTTTTGGGTGTGGAATATTAGAAGCATCATCTAGAGATCCTGCAGTTAATTTTGCGGTCTACAAGTTTTCAGATAATTATGAAAAAATTATTCCTTTTTTTAAAAAACATAATATTTTAGGAGTAAAATCGGAGGACTTTAAAGATTGATGTGAAGCGGCTGAAATGATTAAAGCTAAGAAACATATAACTGAAGTAGGGTTAAATCAGATTATTTCAATAAAATCAGGTATGAATACAGGAAGATCGATGTAGTTTTATTTTTAGGATTAATTTGCTGTTGTTATCGCTATAGCTTTTTATTAGTATAATTCAGGTTACTAATTTTTAGGAATTTTACCGAGTAAGATTCTCTTCATTCTTATTACAATCTTTAGGTTGGAGTGATATCTGAGGGTGGTGAAGGTGGGGTATTGTAATTCCTTTTCGGCAAAGCTAGCTTCTTACTTCGCAGTAGTCATTTATAAATAGTAGCTCGGAGGGCACCTTCGTGCTACGAAGTTTGCCGTAATTTTATGTTAAACAATAAAGACCAAATTTCATACGTAAGACTCTATTGAAGTAGGGATATAGGGATATTTATTTTAATCCTCCCATCCGTTTGAATGGACGGGAGAGGCAACCACAGAAGAGTAATCTTTTTATTTGTGACAATATTCGTTTTTTCTTTTTATGTCAGATGGTTAAGCTCGTTGTAGCTTTAATTTTCTTAGCTATCCGCTTTCCATGCTGTGCCATAAGGATGCAGCAATACTTCGTAGTATGCACAAAAATAAGATAAATAATGTGACTAATAATTTGTATGATAAATTTTATTGCCGTGTTATCAGGTGTACAAAGTCATAGCGGACCTAGTGTCGATTTAGCTATATTTGCTTTACATTTATCAGGGATAAGCTCCTTACTTGGAGCTGTGAATTTCGGATTCTCTGTATTTGTTTTTAAATATTTAAAAAATTCAATAAGCTTTACATTAATTCTTAATAAATGTTATTTTAGCACTAAACCTAAACAAGAGTTTCAAAACAACTCTAGTAATAATAACAACTCAGGTGGTGATAATAATTCTAAAAAAAATGGAGAAAAAAATAATAAATTTAAATTGGATAACCGTTGAAAAGAGATATTGGGTAGAACAGGTCCTAATAAACATAGCCATATTCTAGCTATTGAGCTTATTAATAGTGGTGAAGCTGTGACTGCTAAAAAAATTAATGAAATTTTAGCTTACTGTAATATTAAAATTACAGATCAAGAATTAAAATCTTTAATTAATACTCCCAGTTTTACTTTAACTAATTTAAATGAAAAAAGTAGAACTAAGGAAATTATTAAAGATAAACTTGGTTTACCTAATAGTAAAGAAAGAATACCTGGTATTTATATCTTTACACACCTAAGTACAGGAAGAAAATACGTAGGTTCATCTTCACAGTTAGCTTTTAGATTAAATGGTTATATTAATCTTTCTCATAAAGAGAGTGGTCTATTAATCCCTCTCTTAAAAAAAGAAGGGTTAAAAAAATTTGCTTTACAAGTTTTTCCCTTTTATAGTAATTACATAAAAGGCTCAGAAATTGTATTAGAACAATATTATTTATTAGACCCTAGTTTTACATTAAATACTATAAGAGTTGCAAATAATCCTAGTGGATCAAATTCTAAGAGTTTATATATCTATAATAGAGATATGACTATTTTATATTTTTTTTCAACACAACAAATAGATTTTATTAGAAAATTAAATATTCATCATTCCACATTTACTAAACATTTAGAAAATGGTACTTTTTATTTAGGAAAATATCTCTTTTCAAGAGTGCCGGTGTTAACAGCTAAAGTTAAAGATATGTCTTATTTAGATTTAGGTTTAATGTTGGAAAAAGATAGAGTTAAGTATAATAAAAATAAACCTCTAAATAGTTCATCTAAAGCAGTTATATTAACAGATGTAAATAATTTAGAAAATACTATAGTGTTACCTAGTTTAGGTAAATGTGTGGAATATTTACAAGACAAAGGTCTATCCGCTTCTCAAGTAACATTGGTTAAATATATTAATTTAGGTAAAGCTTATAAAGGATACTTATGTAAATTCCTATAAAAACAAATATTGCGCAAATGAGGTTCAGATTAAATTTCTAACTATATGCTGGAACAGCTCAGTGCCTATAGGTACTTTTAATAGTGAAAATCCTATAGGTTATGCTCAATCAGCAGGAAACCAACCAGTAAGTATTTATAGATATTTACTTTAGTAGGATCCTCAGAGACTATACGTTAGACACCGTATCTAAAAAAAGGTACGCTGAAGATATAGTCCACTATACTATTAGTTAATTAATATAATTAACTATTTTCGGTGTCATTACTACGATAATGAATATGAGAACTCCTGGTATAAGATTACATAATGAGTTAATTTGTGTATAAGAGCCAAATTCCGGGGAAGCCCTAAAGCTCTTTTAACTAAGGATATTCGGGAAACTTTATATCTGGCCTAGCTAATCACTGAGGGTATAGTAATATCAAAAGAGATGATAGTATAACAGAGTTTACACTTGAAATGGGTAATCGCGGATCTAAATCAGTATTACGTGAAACCAATACTGTAAAAGAGCAACGAGTAGACGGTTCTTCAATTATAAAATAAATAGTTGTAAGGTGTACTCTGACAACTAGGAAATCTGGTCATAGATAAATATATATTTATATAATTTTATTTATCTGTTTATATAAATTAAAATATATAAACTACGATGCAACGAAATACTCTACGAATAATGTAAAATTAAACCCTAATTGAGTTACAGGATTTTCAGATGCAGAATCAAGTTTTCAACTAATTTTTTACAAAAGTCCCTTAATGAAATCGGGATGAGGTATTAAATTAATATTTGCTATACATTTACACGTAAAAGATGTTGATGTATTATATACACTACAAAAATATTTTGGTGTAGGTAATGTTACATTACATAAAGATACTGCTATTTATCAAGTAGTAGCTATTAAAGATTTATTAAAAATAATAGAACATTTTAATGTGTATCCATTAAAGACTAAAAAACATAGTGATTTCTTACTATTTAAAAAAGCATATGAATTAATATCAAATAAAGAACATTTAAGAAATTTGCAAAATTTAGTAAATATTAGAGCTTCTATGAATAAAGGTTTACCTGAAAGATTACTATTAGATTTTCCTAACACTAAACCTGAATTGAGACCAGAATTTACCTTAAATATTAAGGATAAATTATTCGATATGAATTACTGAATAGCCGGATTTGTAGAAGGTGAAGGATGTTTTTATGTTAAAACAAGTAAATCCAAAACACACAAATTAGGTTTAAGTGTAAATCTTAATTTCATAGTAGTACAAAATATAAGAGATCTGAAATTAATGGAAGAAATAAAGTCAACACTGGGTTGTGGTACTATTACAATGAATGAATCTTCAGGCATTACAAGATATGCAGTATCCAAAATATCTGATATACAAAATATAATTATACCTTTTTTCGATAAATATTCATTAATTGGAGATAAAGTAAAAAATTTTGAAGATTTTAAAAAAGTATCAGACTTAATGGTCAATAAATCCCATTTAACTGAAGAAGGGTTAAATAAAATACTATCTATAAAATCAAACATGAATAGAGAGTAGAATATGATACTATACATAAAGATAAATATTTGAATTTAAGGGTGTACCCTTATACAAAAGATATGATAATCTATATGTGAAAAATAATATAAATATAATATCAATCTATTTAAATGAAATTAGCTTTATTTGGGTGAGCTGTAGTTATAACAGCTGTGTTATTATTATTATCTTTACCTGTTTTAGCCGGTATGTGTGTGCCGGCTTTAAATTTGGCTATTTGCTGGAAAGAGTTATGAATGTTTATTATAACTTTATCAGCAGGAAACTTATTAAGTTTAAACTCATTAAGGATCCTCAGAGACTATACGCCAAAATTTGTATGTTTATATCTAAATAAAAGATTATATTCTAATTCTTTAAAAAATAATGATTTTAATTCAAATTTTGCTTCTTATTTAGCAGGTTTAATAGAAGGAGATGGTACAATAATAGTACCTAAAACTGAAAGATCTCCTAAAGGTAAATTAAATTACCCTTCAATACAAATAGTATTTGACTTAAGAGATCTTCCATTAGCTTTAATATTACAATCAAAAATAAACCATGGATCCTTATCTAAAAAAAAAGGAGTTAATGCCTATATATTGACAATAAATAATTTTGAAGGTTTAATACTTATAGCTAATTTAATAAATGGTTATATGAGAACTCCAAAAATTATTGCTTTATATAAATTAATTGATTGATTAAATGTTAGATTTGATTTAAATATAGTAAAAAAAGATAAAGATACTAGCAATATAGATTCTAATAGTTGATTTGCTGGATTTATAGATGCTGATGGGCATTTTTCAGTAAGAACTACTACTGTTTCAAAATACCCTAAAATAGAATGTAAATTTGAATTAACTCAAAGACAAAATGATCATAATAATGAAAATAATTATGAATTTTTAAATTTAATTGCAGATTTTTTATTAACTACTGTAAAAGGATTTAGGGTAGATCAACCTAAACCTGAATACAGAGTAAGAACAACTAGTTTAAAGGGTAATTTAATATTAATTAATTATATGGAAAATTATCCATTATTCTCAAGTAAATATTTAAATTATCAAGATTGAAAAAAAGTTTTAGAATATTTTGAAAATAAAAACCATACTAATCCTGAATCTATAAAAACTATAATTGAAATAAAATCAAAAATGAATAACAAAAGAACAGAATTTAATTGAGACCATTTAGGTAAAATTTTATAACTTATACAAGTAAGAGATAGTCCCAACAATATAGTGATATATTGAGTATCTACCATAAATAATTAATTTATGAGACAAATTGTCATGAGACCTAGTCTAGTAGATCAAGATAAAATTGGCAATTACTATGCTTTTAACAGATAGAAATTTTAATACATCATTCTTTGAAACAGCTGGAGGTGGTGATCCTATTTTATTTCAACATCTTTTCTTATGCGCGAGCAACAAACAAACTTACACTATTATATTTATTATTATATTAAGCAGCCTTACTCTGTTGACTTTATATGCTGCCGATTGTAATGACGTGAAGTCATTTAATTTTGAATCGTTTTATAAAGAATATGTAAATATATATCCTGATAATAAGTTGCCTAATTCTAATTTCTTAGAATGATTTATAGGGTTTACTGAAGGAGAGGGTTGTTTTACAATAGCTAAAAGAGGGGACTTCTCCTTTGTCATAACTCAATCTACTACAGATATAGAATGTTTAAATTTCATTAAAGATAACTTAGGATTTGGAAAAGTTATTAAACAATCTATAAAAAGTAATACACATAGATTTGTAGTCCAAGATATTAGAAATTTAGTTCTTATTTGTAACTTATTTAACGGTAATATGGTATTTCCAACCAGAAATGCCAGATTTCTAACTTTTCTTTCTGCTATTAATGAAAAGTTATTGAAGAAGAATATGAAGACGATATCTCATATAAATAATACAATATTACCTTCTTTAAATGATGCATGACTATCAGGTATTTCAGATGGTGAAGCATCATTTACTTCCAGTATTTTATCTGAACCTAACAAAGGATATAGATTTAGATATATATTAACTCAAAAATGAGATAGTAATAAAGCTACATTGGAATTTATAAATAAATTATTCGGAGATAAAGTTGGAGTAGTATACCCTCACCATGAGTCTAAAAATAATTTTAATATTTGGGAACTTAGAATAAATGGAGTGAAAAATTGTGAAAAACTATTTGAATATTTTGATAAATTTACTCTTAAGAGTAAAAAGCGTCTTAGCTATCTAAAATGAAAGGAAGTTCGTTACAAGTTAAAAAAAGGCGAACATTTAATTTCAGAAAAAAGATTAGAGATAAAGGACTTATGTAAAAAAATAAATAAATAGTGTATTTATCAGGAAAAAAGGGGATTGGTTTAGCCAAAGCTATTAAATTAATAAAGCAGATGTTAAATAAATTAAGACTTTAATTAATGAATACGAAAGTATACCACAACCCTAGTTTTTAATAGTAAAATTATTGTGTAATTTTTAGGAAAAAACAATAAATATTAAAAGCAACACTAGTGGAACGGTCAAAATTAGCCTATAACAAGACCGTCGTTTACCTAAATAAACGCTACAGACTGCATCACTGGTGGGTAGCTGAAATGCTGCTTAATGTACAGTCGGATTCCTCTTTTAATATGTCCTAAAAGGCTTATATCTTATAAATGTAGGATATAGGGTTATATAGTTAACAGGTGAAATATAACTATATAATAAGGAATTGGATTCTTCGGTCGATGGTGGCCCTTTAAATTGAATTTATCGCAACAAACTATAAGCGAGGAGTTCGTTTTATATTTATTAGATACTATTAGCATAAGTTATACTTTATTGTATACCGCTTTAGTAAAAATTCTAAAAATTTACGATAATTCGCAAGTAACCAAAGCGCTTAGCACGCAAGTAGGAACTTCAGAGGCCATACGTTTGTTAAACATAAGATCAATTCATAATTTAAATAACCCTTTAGATAAATCTTTAAGATTTAAACAATGATTAGCCGGGTTAATTGACGGTGATGGTTGTTTTTTATTATCTAAAAAAGGTTATGCAAGCTTAGAGATTACCATGGATCTTCGAGATGAACGAGCATTACAAGCAGTAAAAAATGTATATGGCGGCTCAATCAAATTAAGATCAGGTATTAGTGCATTAAGATATAGATTACATAATAAAGAAGGTTTATTAAATCTTATTAATGATGTAAATGGACACATAAGAAACCCTATCAGATTAATACAATTAAATTATATTTGTGTTAAATATGACATAACTATAAAATACCCTGAAAAGTTAACTTACAATAATGGTTGGTTATCTGGGTTTTTTGATGCAGATGGAACAATTAGTATAAATAGTTCTAATTGACAACTATCTATTTCAGCTAGTCAAAAGACATCTGAAATTCTTACACCTTTAATTGAAGTATTTGGGGGTTATGTTTATATTGATAGAGGTGGAAATGGTTCTTTTAAATGATATATTACTAAAAAAGAAGATATACTCAATCTAATTGAATATTTTAAAAAATATCCTTCAAAATCAAAAAAAAATAATAGATTACATTTAGTACCTAAATTTTATGAGTTGAAGGATATGAAAGCTCATGCTGCGCCTTTAGATGATATTTTTTTAAATAAAGCTTGAAGTACTTTTATTAATAAATGAAATAAGTATGAATAAATTATATGTTTAAAGATATGGTCCAAAATAAAAAGAAATTAGCATATTATAACCTATGTGGTTTTTATTTACTTACTGTGTTTAAGTTTAAGTACCATTACATACCTATACCTCTATGTGTTATTTTTTAATTGAAAAAATATTTTATTATATCTAAGTTTTTTTCTTTTAATATTATTAACATTTATTATTATTCAAGATATAAGTATTATGGATAATATTTATTGTATAGGTAATGGTCCAGGTGGAAATTTAAGTCCTGGAGATCACCCAGGTGGTCTACCCCCGGCGGGTGGTTCAGGTCCACCGGGTGGTCCTGGTAACGATGGATCTGCTGCAGCGGCCGCTGCAACAGGTGGTATTTCACATTCTGACACTAATCAATCTTTGAATTCTAATGTTAGTTATACAACTGAGGATTTACGAGAATTTGGAGGAGCAGAGCTCCAAAATGTAAAAAATATTTTACAAGATAAATCTTTAACTCCTAAAGAAAAAGAAAATAAAGTCTTAACATCTTTTGCCCGTTTGACTAACGAGCTAATAGAAGCAAAAAGAGAGATTAGTAGATTGAAACAAAGAGGTAACATTCCTATAATGTTCGACACAGAAAACAAATAATTATTATCTGTTTTAGTTATCAAAAAAAAATTTTTTTTTATTAAGCATCCTGAGGTTATTAAGTATATAAGCCTCGTAATGTTGCTATATGCTGGGAAAGCTTCGCAAGTTAGGTTTAAATACTCCATCTTTTTAGATATAGTAAAAAAGTTAAAGCCATGAAGAAGTAAATCAGCAGGTAATATTTTTAATATGATATCTTATAATGAAAATAGAACCCCAGAGACTTTACGCAACGAGACTGTAACTCAATTAGAAGATGTCAATCCAATCTCTGTTCATGTACGTAAACATTTTAAGACCACTAGGTGACGATAAATTTGGGCCATTATTTGGCCGGCTTAATAGACGCCAAGGGTAGTTTTAATAATAAGCAAGAATTAATTATAGAATTACATTTATTAGATCATTCCTTAGCTTATTACATTAAGAAACAATTAGGTTTTGGAAGTGTAAAAAAAGTTAAATCTAAAAATAAACTTTTTTTAATAATAGGAGCCCCGGAGGGTATAAAAAAAGTAATTAATTTAATAAATAGTAAAATTAAAACAGAAAACCTATCATGTCAAATAATTAATAATATATTGAACGATGAACGTTACACTGACTTTGGTAAATTAACAAATTTAAAGCTAGATTCAAGCAAAAGCTTAGAAAACCATTGATTAGCGGGGTTTTTAGATGCATCAGATACCCAATTTCAAATCGAAATTCTTAACAAAAATAATGAAGAAGTTAAAGTTAGATTAAATTTTGAAATAAATCAAAAAGAAAAGAATATTTTAATTTTAATATTAGATTTTTTAGGAGGTAATTGGGGCTACATGGAAAGTAAAAATACCTATTATTACAAATCAACTAGTTTTGGTTCAGCTTACAATCTTATTAATTATTTTAATTGTTACCCATTATTATCTAGTAAATACGTTAATTATTTAAAGTGAAGAAAAGCTTATATAATAATTCAGGATAAAAACCATTTAAATAAAAATGGAATGGATAAAATTCTTAAATTAAAAAGTACAATGAACAAATTGAACGATATTACAGTTTAAGATAAAGTCCTAACAAGAATGTTAAATTCTTGAGTACTAATTAAAATAGATTATGCTAAATATAACTATTTCGTTAGTCAAAATTTTGGTTATATTCTAATTATACCTGCTTTTGGTATAATAAGTACAACAATCTCCGCTTACTCAAATAAATCCGTATTCGGTTACATAGGTATGGTCAAAAGTAGGCCTACATTAACTAATAATTATGTAAATCTCCTTTATATGCTGGGAACCTTTAAGACCTTAAATACTAGTAATCTTTACAATTACAGTGAAAATTTTAAGGATATTACAATAAGCAATCAGCAGGTAAATAAAAATACATTCTTTTTAGGGTTGCATAACTTCGTTAGCCAGGAAGCTCTGAATATTTGAAAATGTAATTTTTATAACCTCAGAGACTACACAAGGAGAATCATCTACTCTGGATGATTAAGATATAGTCCACTATTTTATGAAAATATGAAATTGGTATTACCCAATTTCATGTCTGTAAATAAAGTATTAAAAAAAAATTTATCTATTGATCATCATTTAGATAAACTAGACCCTAATTGGGTAACAGGTTTTGTGGATGCTGAGGGTTGTTTTTCGATAATAATAGAAGTATCAAATCCTTTAAAGTGAAAAGTCAGAACTTCATTTGAAATAAATTTACATGAGAAAGATAAAGAGATCTTATCTAAAATTCAAGCTTATTTTGGTGTGGGTGCTATATATCATAGGCCCGATAGAAAAAAATCTGTATATAGAGTAAGTAATGCGAACTATATAAAAGATGTTATAATACCACACTTTACAAAATACCCTCTGATTAGTAAAAAACGTATAGATTATTTATTATGATCAGAGGTTATAAAACTTATTTTAAGTAAAGATCATTTAAATAAAGAGGGATTTTCAAAAATTATTTCTTATTACGCTTCTATAAATAAAGGAGTTTCAAAAAAAGTTCAAGAATACTTTCCTAATATAATACCTGCAGATAAACCCGTTATATCTTTACCTGATAATTTAAATCCTCAGTGAGTATCAGGGTTTGTAGCTGGAGATGGAGGGTTTTCTATTTATGTTCGAGCTGCTAAGGATTATATCTTGTTAGAGAAAGTGTATTGTAGATTTCATATTGCTCAACACGTTAAAGATTTAGAATTAATGAAATTATTTATTAAATTTTTTAATTGTGGTTCGGTAAATGTAAGATCTAATATTGCTACTCCAAGATGTGATTTTATCGTTCAAGATGCTACCTCTTTATTAGAAAAAATCTTACCTCATTTTGATACTTATCCTTTATTAAATTTAAAACAGGAAGATTATATTTGTTTTAAAGAGGCCCTTTTAATATTAAAAAAAAATTGACCCTTAGATAAATGTAGCTTAGATACTATAAAATCTTTAAATTTAAAGATGAATAATAATAGATTATAACTATTATTATAATATTTTTTTTACTGCGAAGCATAAAATATTGCTACCGCCATATTTATCCGAATTTTATAGCTTCAATACAATTGTTGTGCACCTTAATATGTTTATTTATTAAGGAAGCAAAATACCAGAAGACTAGTCTTATCCAGGCTAGAGGACAAGATAGAGGTTTTTCCTCATCATCTAGTTCTTTTTATAGCCTTGACCCCTCCACTTCTAAACTTAATCCTTGGTATATCACAGGATTTGCGGATGGAGAGTCTTCTTTCGTAGTTTCAATTGTAAAGAGTAACGTATCCAATAAATGAAACATACAAGCCTTTTTTTCTATACGACTACATAGCCGAGATATTGACTTATTACATAAAATCAATTCATTCTTTGGAGTAGGAAAAGTTTACATTAAAAGTGAATCTACGGCTTCTTATGTTGTAAGTTCGATTAAAGATATATATAGTGTAATAATACCCCATTTTGATAAGTATCCTTTACATACTCGTAAACAGGCAGATTTCCTTCTTTTTAAGTCTGCTCTGGATTTAATAAATAAAGGTGAACATTTAACACCCGAAGGTTTTAATAAAATTTTAGGGATTAAGTGCTCTTTAAATAAGGGATTAAATGAAGAATTAACTCAGTCTTTTCCAAATGTAAAACCAGTGGATAGACCTGTAGTGGAACCGTCAAAAATTAAAGATTCTGCCTGACTGTCAGGGTTTGTAGAAGCTGAAGGGTGTTTCTATGTATCGTTATATAAATCGGTTGCATCCAAAACAGGATATGCTGCAAGATTAGAATTTATTTTATCTCAGCATAATCTTGACCAAGAATTTATGAAGAGTTTAGTCGAATATCTGGGCTGTGGTTATATAAAAAAATATAAAAACAAATCTTGAGTTGAATTTGTTGTAGCGAAATCAAAGGATGTTAATAATATAATAATCCCTCTCTTCATTAAGTACCCTTTACAAGGTACTAAAAAATTAGACTTCGCAGATTTTGTTAAAGTTGCGGAGTTGATGAAAGTTAAAGCTCATTTAACTAAAGATGGGATTGAAAAAATACAGGTTATTAAAAAAGGAATGAACAAAGGAAGATAAATACTTGTTATTCCTAGTATGACTATTATTAAATTGAAACAACATTTAACCACGGAAGGTTTAAATAAAATTAAAAGTTTAAATTTAGAAATGAACTCTAATAGATTGAAATAATACTTTGTTTGCGTAAAATATTGTTACGCCATGATGTCTATTGGAATATTAGGATTTATTGTTTGAAGTTACGTAACGATGGCTTCACCCTACGGTGACGTAGGGAATTTAATTAATTTCGCTGTATGCTGGAACAGTTTAGTGCTAATTAGCACCTTGAAAGGTAAAAGTTTAATTGGCTATACTCAATCAGCAGACAATCTGTCCCTGTATTCCTTAAAGGATAACAAACAGAGCGTCTCAGAGACTATACGCGAAACATTTTTAAAATTTTCCGCATTTCGTACTTATTATAATACATTATTTAAAAATACAGATCATCTTTCTGATGAATGGTTAACTTGATTTATTGGGTTTGCAGAGGGAGATGGAGCTATTCAAACATATGATGAAGGTAAAAGAGTTCGTTTTGTTCTTACTCAAAAAGAAAGTGATATACTTCATAAAATACAATTTAAATTAAATATTGGCGTTGTTAAACATTTTCCTCAAGGAAAGAGTGGTAAAAATAATGATTTTTATAGATGAATGGTTGATAATCCTTCACATATTCTACTTTTAGCTTTTTTATTTAATGGTAATTTAGCTCAAAATCATAGAATTGAACAATTAGCTCTTTGAGTTAATGCTTTAAATAATCGTTTTGGTTCTGAAACCATAAAATTAAAAAATACTCCTGTTTCAATTACATTACAGGATGCATGATTATCAGGGTTTACTGATGCTGAAGGATGTTTTAATGTATCTATTACAGCAAACTCTCGATATACATTAGGTCATGTTATAAAAATGCGTTATTTATTAGATCAAAAAGATAGTGTTATACTAAATAAAGTATACGAGTTATTTGGATTTGGTAAAGTAACATTAAGATCTGGAACTGATAATGTTTATCGTTATACAGCTACTGGATTTAAACCCTTGAATGATGTAATAGCATACTTTAAATTATTTCCTTTACAAACTAAAAAAGCTCTTTCTTTTGAAAAATGATTAACTATTCATAACCAAGTATCTAACAAATTACATTTAACTGAAGAAGGATTATCTCATGTAAGAACTCTGCAAAAACAAATTAATTTAAATAATAGTATGACAAATAAAACAGGAAAAGCTTAAAAATGAATATATAGTCCGACACTTCCTGTGAAAGAAGCATACAAAAATTGTATGGGTAATTCTAAAATAATTATTAACAGTTTAGCATCACATGTATACAGTTGGTTTAGACGTGGATACTAGAGCATATTTTACTGCTGCAACGTGCGCTATCTCATTTAATAAAACCTTGAGTGTAAATACTCCACTCTTGTTTTTTAATGGTAATTTATATAAGAAGTATTCTACTAGTATGGCTCAACGAGCTAATTTAATCGTTCCGTTTGTTTACCCCTTTGGGGGAAACACAGAAACTAAGAGTACGGCATTAACTTTGTGAAATAAACCTTTAGGTTTATCTTCACATAATCGAAAATCTAAAATAACGAATCTAGAGAGAAATATCTTACAATTAACTCCTAGAGTTAGAAGTATAATTGTAGGTATCTTACTTTCAGATGGTTGAATGACTAAGAATGGCCATTGAAACCCTCGTATAGGTTTAAAACAATCTGTTAAAAATTTTCCTTATCTTTTACAAGTATATAATGAGCTAGCTTATTTATGTTCTGGTCCTTTATATGAAAGTAAAGCTAGAACAAGAGGAAAAATATTTTATAGTTGATCTTTTCAAACTAGACAATTACCTTGTTTTATAGAAATTTTTAATCTTTTTTATACTAAGCGTAAGGGAAAGATAGTTAAAACCATTAAACCTGAATTATTTTTTTACCTGGATTACATAGCTCTGGCTCATTTAATCCAGGGGGACGGGTCGAGCCGTAATAAAGGTGTTTGTTTAGTTACGCATGGATTTACTTTAAAAGAAGTAATTTTACTTTTCAATATTTTAATAATTAAGTTTGATATTAATCCCACTATCTATTCAATTAAATCTATTTGGGACCCTAATGTATATAAAGGTCCTAAACCAGAGTTTTCTAAGGTAGAGTATCAAATTCAGATTAATGCGAAGGATTTGAATAAGATTAAACCTAAATTGTTGCCATATTTTTCAGATCATTTTTTATATAAGATTAACCATAAGGGTGTAAAGCATTAGATTTAGGTAGTATAGGCCAACTATACACTGAAAACAGCATATCTAAAAAGGGAGATTAATTTATTATAACTAAGATAAATTTTTATAATAAGTGTTCACTCCCGAGCTACGTCCATATGGCTAGGATAACGAACAAAAAAACAAATCTAACGTAAGATGTATTATAGTAGTTGCGGACTATAATAAAAAAAACCATTGTTAGAATACTGTTTTGGGCCTAAGTGGATATTTAATGGGTTTTATTAAAGAATTTAGGATCACCTGAAGTCTGAAAGACCGAGGTGACGGAGTTTTCGTAGTAGTTATCCCACTGTAATGGTGTGGTTATGCGAAGGAAAACAGGAGAAAAGGTTTCTCTGGAAAGCCGTATGATGGGAAACTATCACGTACGGTTTGGGAAAGGATTTTTGGTTAATGACAAATATAAAAGTTGCAATTTCCCCTAAGGGACGGTTGATCTTATTTATTTATTGGGGGCATTTTTCTATTTCACGTTAGTAGCTCTGGTTAATTTTTTTTATATTTATAGTATCTCTAATAAATCTAATATATACTATTAAAAATTTGTTTTTTAATAATATGATTTATGAAAGATTAGTTATATATTGAATGTGTATTAATATTAAATACCCATTAGTTATGGCTTTTCTTTCAATGTTTCCTTTAACTTTATTTTAGTAGCAATTCTTTTTTTTATGATAAATTTAGATTTACAAGTATTACTATTAAATTTAGATTTAGTATTTAATGAAAATTTTTCTTTAGATGATTACTACTTATTAAGTTCTAACAATATGGAGAATAATTACACAGAAAACTCTACACAGGGAGGGCTCTCACAAGAGCCAGGAGGGCCACAGCCTCCTGTAGGCTACCCAGAAATAGTTAACTCTTCTGACAGTAAAGATACAGATAGATTAGCTGAAATGTTAGAGTATGAAAAAGCAAACGGTAAACGTTATATACGTGAAACTGGTGTAAAACTTTCTATTCCCTATACAGGGAACGGGGAGTATAACCCTTGAGCTAGTAGAGTTGCCAGGTTTGCACGTTCTGTTGATCCTAATGCTTTTTATTCTACTAGCATGGGTAATACTAGCATTGATGATGTATTAATAGGTAAGATACGTGCAATTAATAGAGATGTGCCTAATAGTTTTAGGTAATTTTATTTTATCTTTATAAGGTTCACTTTTTTTTTACATTGTTTTACTTATCTCTTGTTGGGGCCAATCTTCTATTTCACATTAATAATTGCAGTACCTACAGGAATTAAAATATTCTCTTGATTAGCTACATGTTATGGAGGATCTATAAAATTATCACCTTCGATGTTATTTGCATTAGGTTTTGTATTTATGTTTACAATTGGAGGGTTATTAAACAACCACTTAGCCCTCCCTCTGCTTTCAGATAAGACTACCATATGCTGGGAAGTTCTGACAATTATGATACTAGAGTTTTATTCAATCTCAGTAACAAAGCATAATTTTGAACAATCAGCAGGAAACCTACGGATTCTACCCTACAATATACAAGCTATGGCTTTGGGTTGCAAGATGTGGGGCTCCTCAGAGACTAAACGTAGTCCCCGTAGTTCACTACGGGAAAATATAGTCCGCGTAAAACAAGATTCATTAGTCTTAAAATATAGGGCAATAAATATCCGATATTATTCTAACATCATCTATGATGATAACCAAGATAATACCAAAAATTTAAAGGCTGAAAAAGTTTATGAGAACTTTAAAGAAGATAGAATTAAGATAATAAACGAAGAAAAAGGTAGATCAGGCGTTTACTTTTTAATTAACAAGGTAAATAACCATACTTATGTAGGAAGTTCTATTAATTTAGCTTCTAGAATGAGAAACTATCTTAATAAAGCTTTTTTAAAAAGTAAACAAAATATTAATATGCCTATAACCAAAGCTTTACTTAAGTATGATCCTTCAAATTTTTCTCTTTTAATTCTAGAATATGTAGAACCCGCTTTTTTAACTACTAGAGAAACTTTTTATATTACACATGTCATGCCTTATTATAATGTTTTAAAACAAGGTTACTCTTCTTTAGGTTATGTGCATACGGAGGAAACCAAGAAGTTACTATCTGAATTAGCTAAGAATAGAGTGCATTCTGATGAAACTAAAGGTTTAATAGCTAGGGCTGTTACAGGTGAAAATAACCCTTTTTATAATAGAAATCATTCTATAGAAAGTAAGTTAAGAATGATTGAAGCTAATTCTGCTTACCCTGTCTATATTTATAATTCCTTTAAAGAGTTATTAGTTCTTTTCCCTTCTGTTAAAACTTTAGCTAAATTAATTAAATCTAATCATCCTACATTAGTTAAAAATATCCAAGAACAAACAATATTTAGAGGTGAATGATATTTAAGTAATATACCTTATAATTTAAGTGACACACCTAGAATTGCAGATTGAAATTCAAAAGAATGTGAAAAATTATTATTAAATATTAATAATAATAGTCATATTTTAAAAGCAGTATTTGTATATGATATTAATCGAAAATTTCTAGAGAAATATGAAGGAGTGGTGGCTGCTCAAAGAGCCTTAAATATATCTCATAGTACTATAAAAAAGTATGCTAGTGTAGGCGGTGTTTATAATGGTTATATTTTTAGTTATGAAAGATTAATAGATTAACCTAATATTAGATTAATGAATATTTTTTTAAACGTAAGTGGTGTAGTTTTAGCGAATGCATCTTTAGATATAGCATTCCACGATACTTATTACGTAGTTGCTCAATTGGGCCTTAATTATCAAAAAGGTAATTTCGCATTTGGCTATATGCTGGAAACTATATGCTTAGGTATTTATCAACTTTATATAGCTTATTATTATCTTTTAAAAATAGATGCACGCGCACGCGCAACGAGAAAATTAAATTTTCTTACTATATTTAGTAAAATAGATAATTTACCTGTTACTTTAAAAAGTACGGATATACAATCAGCAGAAAACTGTAAAGAATTCTCAGAGACTACACGCCAAATATCTGATTTTAGCGATAAGGATTTCTTTAAATGATTAGCTGGAGTTATAGATGGGGATGGTAATTTTGACGTTAGAAATATTAATTCTAAATTAGTTTTAAAAACTATTAGAATTAAATTACATAATAGAGATATTAGAATATTAAGTAGAATTCAAAATACATTACATTTAGGTAGAATTAGATCTGATGCTAATAAACCACATTCTATATGAATAATTAGTAAAAAAGAAGAAATGTTCTTTTTAATAAATAAGATTAATGGTTTAATTAGACTTAAAGTTCCAGGATTAAAAAAATCTTGTGATTATTTAGACATAGATTTTATAGAAGCTGATTATAATATTCAGGCTAATGATCCTTATTTATCAGGATTAGTAGATACAGACGGTAGTATTGTTTTTAATTACACTGGAAATAGAATTGAATGTAATTTAGAATTTGAACATAATGAGTATACTAGTAAACTTAATTTAGATAACGTTATCCCTAACTATAAACCTTCAATGGTTTTTAGAAAATCTAGAAATACTATAGCATTTAGATATCAAAATGTAAAAGAAATGGTATTTTTATATGATTACTTTATGAAAAATAGATTATATTCAGATTTTAAATTTTATAGAGTATCAAAAATAAAAGAGTTTATTCCTATAAGAAGTTATAAGAATGATCCTAAAGATAGTTTAGAATTTAAAAAATATTCAGATTTTGTTTTAAATTGAATTCAATATAAAAATCCTACTTGACATAAAGTAACATTTATAGATAAAATTAGATAATGATATAGTCCGAATACAAATAAAAATTCATTTTTATTTTGTATGCATTTCCACTATGTACTAAGTATGGGTGCAGTATTTGCAATGTTTAGCGGATGATATTTCTGAGTACCTAAAATATTAGGTTTAAATTACAATATTTTACTATCTAAAGTTCAATTCTGATTGTTATTTATAGGGGTTAATGAGGGAAGATTTAATTTGGATAAAAGAGGAAAAAGATTTAATCATCAATTACCTGGTGGTTCACCTGAAAATAATTTTGTTATATTTTTTAAAAACATTAAAGAAAGTAAAAAGGATATTTATAAAGAATTAAGAAAAAAATCAGGAGTATATTTATTTATAAATAATATTACTAAAGATTTATACGTAGGTAGTAGTCTTAATTTAACTCAAAGAATGACTAGTCATTTTTATCATGCAAATTCTGATAAAGTTACAAAAATAGTAATAACTAGAGCTATGAGAAAATATAAATTAGAAAATTTTTCATTGGCTATATTAGAGTTTTGTACCACTGATATAAAAGTTTGTTCTAAATTAGAACAAAAATGAATAGATTACTATAAACCTAGGTATAATGTTTTAACTATAGCAGGTAGTTCTTCTGGTTTTATTCATAAAATTGAAACAATACATAAATTAAAAGAGTTATTTAAAAAAGAAAATCATCCTAATTTTGGAAAAGTTAGCTCTCCTGAAAAAAGAAAGGCCATTAGTGAAGGTGTAAAAAATTTTTATCTTAATAATAGTCACTCTTTTAAAGGATTAAAAGGTAAACTTTCTCCTCAATATGGGATAGGTGGTCATTTTGTTTTTTTTTATAACAAAAAAGGTGAAGAATTAGTTTTTCCATCTATTAATGGTGCTAAACAACACTTCAAGGTTAGATGGACATTTATCAAAAATAATATAGACACTCAAAAATGAGTGACTTTACAAAATGATGAATGAATTATTCAATCTATTCCTCGTCAAAATTAAAAAGATTAGCTCCTTCCAATCTTTCTATATGCTGGGAACTTTCATAAGGCTTAAGTACTAGTCTTTATTTTTATTATTTGACAGTAAAAATCTTAAGTATATCTAAATAATCAGCAGGAAACCAAAGATAAGAGTATTTTTTGTTATCTTGATTTAACACGTCGCTAGACGATAAGATCTATGAATACTTTTATCGAGTAGAATCCCCAGAGACTACACGAAAGAGACTATTACAAATTGTAATGGTTAATATATAGTCCACAGTAATGTAATCTTACTTTCTTCCCTCGAATGTTGGGGGCCTACATTTAGAAATTGTGTAGTGCAAAAGGGATATACATTAAATATATTAAGCTCCCGGAAAAACTTGGCAAATTGCTGGAAAGACGTTAATGAAAACCTAAGATCATTTTACGTTCAATCAGCAGGCAATCTTTACTTAGTTATACTAAATAAAGTCGCTTCAACGATCAGACGCTAAGTACCCTACACCTTGGGTATATCAGATTAGGTGACACGTATAACCATCCTGACTTCGTAGGCCGCATAGTACATAATGATGCTGCTCATACGGCTTCGCTGTACGGAGAGTTATAATTAAGAATTTAATTAAATATCTAGGAAGGGTAATGGTATGATCTACAATTATTGGTGACAAATAAGCGCTGATAATTTATCTAATCTAGATTCACCTAAAAAATTCACATCTAGTTCTTATAACTTGAGTCTTAGGGTACAAAATTTGGCTATAGTGAAAGCAAAACGTTATTACTCTACTAAATCTATTGATAAAGTTTTATTTGAACTTGGTAATATAGATAATAATGAATCAGTTAAGTTTAATTCTCTTGAACAAGCATGTGAACAAATTAAGTTTAAATATTTAGGAGTTTCAGGTGTTTATATACTAACCTCTAAAAGCGATAAAAGTCGTTTCTATATAGGTAGTTCTAATAATTTGGCTAGAAGAATGGTGGAGTACAATAAATTAACGAAAGGTTTACGTAATCCCCATTCTGCTTCTGAATTGGAAATATCCAAAACTTCAGCTTTAAATTGAAGCTTAGAGTTTTTGTATATTACTACTCCTCAAACTTCCTTGGTTTTTGAACAATATGCGATTATTAAACTTAAACCAACTATAAATAGCTATTATAAAGTTACGCCTAGAGTAAATCCTCAATGAGGTAATTTAAATAGTGCTATTTTAACAGTTGAAAAATTATTATCTTTATTCCCTAAATGTTCTGAAGGTTATGCTAGATTTGCAGTATTCCTTAAAACTTTTAAAACAGCTAATTCTTTAAATTATACACCAGAAGATATTGATAATAAATATTCTTGTTTTTTAGTTTTTGTATATGATGTTAATTCACCTGATAAAGATCCTATCGTTTATTCTTCAATAAACAGGGCTTTGAAAGGATTACAAATTAGTCATAGTACGTTATTAAATTATGTTAATAATAAATATCTATTTAATTCAAATCTTGTATTAGCTTTAGAACCTTTACTTGTAGAGAATTTTTCGGAATATTCCGAAAAGCCTACTGGGGATAATCAACTTCGAAAACACGTTGTTGTTTATAATAAAGACAATGAGGTGATAATTGAATTTAAGTCTGGTAGAGAAATGGCGCGCCATTTCCAAATAGATGGAAAAATAGCTAGAGCAGCTATAGCTATCGCCTCCCTTCCTTTGTGCAAAGTGTGCGAAGGGTAAGGGGGCATCTTAGACTCATTGATAAGCTAGAAGGAAAGGTAGGTAAAAATAAAAGATAAAATAGCGCTTATTCGTGTACGTTAAGCCTATTATGGTGAATATTTCACAGATAGGCTTTTTACTATTTATTATATATTTTTCTTTATAGACTATATTTCTATATTTTAATTTACCTTCGACAAATGAAAAATTATGTTTACTGCGTACGAAGTATGCACAAAAATTTTACACTATATTAATTATTTTAAATTAAATGTCTTAGCATCTAATTGTACTTCAATTAACCTTGTTTTTGAATTTATCTAGCTACGGTTTTTTTTTTAAAATTCCCAGTGAGGAACATTTTCAGATTTTTTTCTATAAATGTTTCTCAGAGGTCGGCTCTTGCAAAAGACTTAATGCGACAGGCAACTATCTTTCGAAGGGTGAATTGTTATACGGTTGGGCTCACACCCCACGTATCAATGTTAATAGGTTAAGGTACTGCATGAGTAGATGTCAAATCAGCTTACCAGGCGAAGTCGTCTTGGTCGGACCTGGTGGAGATACCAACAATCTGAGAAGTGAGCTTGATGAAGGAATTTATCATGACCCACGTCTAGTAAACTTAATAAATCTTATTTTTAAACAAACTAGTATTATACCTTTCACAAGAAGGTAGAGACGTCAGTGTTTCCATACGTTACTCATAAAGGTTACAGTCACGGTTAGGACCTAAGGTTGAGATTTGGAGGGTGATAAAAGGCCATTCTTCAAGTTAAAGTACGAATTTCATTATAAACAAAGATGAAAAGAAAGCAGGAAATATGATGATATAAGGAGACTGACACTAAGCTGCATCGGCATTAAATTTATTAAAAAAAAAAAGTGAACAAAATTTTTAACTTACAAAACATAATTAAAGGGTGCTTATTGCCCCTATCGAAAACGGATAAGTCGGATCTTTTAAAATTTCGGGCTATTATGCTTTCACCACAAAATAGAGTAAAATTAGGAGTTAGTGCACTGAGGTTGCATTATAGTAATGTTAAATATTATACACAAGTAAGTAATAATTTTTCAAACTCGTTAAAATTGACTCCAGATTTTATTACTGGATTTTCAGATGCAGAAGGTTCATTTATGATTTCGATAACATCTAATAAATCTTGACGTCATGGTTGAAGTGTTGCAGCGAGGTTTGAAATTTCTCTTCATTTGAAAGATGAGGAATTATTAGTAAAAATCCGTGAATTTTTTAAAGATGCAGGTAGTATATATAGATTTGGTGAGGATAAAATAACCTACAGAGTTAATCGTTTAGATGAATTACTAACTATTATTATACCGCATTTCAAACTATATCCTTTAAAGACTAATAAGCAGAAAGATTTTGAATTATTCTTAAAAGGTGTAGAATACATTAATAAAAAAGAACATTTAACCGAAGAAGGTTTTTCAAAACTCGTCGCGATCCGAGCTTCCTTGAATTTGGGTTTATCCAAGAGTTTAAAAGCCGCATTTCCTTTATGTGTACCCGCACCTAGATCTGAATTAGTGTTACAACCGTTAAACCCTCAGTGGGTAGCAGGGTTTACAAGTGGAGAAGGTTACTTTGGAATAAAATTAAGTTTAAGTCGCACTATAAAGACTGGAGTACAAGTTAGCCCAGTTTTTCAGTTAACTCAACATAAACGTGATGAATTGCTAATGAAAAGTTTAGTCGATTATTTCGGATGTGGAAAATATTATACTTCTAATAGAGCAGAATATGGAGATTACATTGTAACTAAATTATCTTACATAACAGATAAAATTATTCCATTTTTTGAGGAGAATCAAATAGCGGGTGTAAAATACCAAGATTTTAGAGATTGATGTAAAGTTGTCAGTTTAATGAAAGACAAGCAACATTTAACCCCGTCAGGTTTAGATAAAATAAAAGAAATAATAAGCGATATGAATAATAATAGAAGTTTTTAACTACCAAGACTTTTTACTAATATCTAAAGAAGTATCTAACCGTAAAACTATTTATGTATTTGATAGTAATTCACATGAGTTAATAGTTGAATTAAAAAGTATAACTAAAGCTATGAAATACGCTAAAGTGAATTATTATACATTAAAAAGTTTAATCGATAAGGGTAATTCTTATGATGGTAAAATATATAGTTATAAAGATAAGTTATAATATTACAGTGCGTACGCGCTCATAAAGAGCAACATTTCTTAGGTCACGTAGGCCTTTTTTCGTAGAGATTCGAAATTTATACAACACTGTATGCTAGAAACTCTACAATAGCTCGACTAATTGATAGACAATTAGCAGGTAACCTAATTTATTATAAAACTAATTTATTAGAAACCTCAGAGACTATACGTGTTGCAACTTATTAAGTTGAAGAAATAGTCCAAATAACATAGAAATATGTTAAATTTATATACCACAATCAATTTGTTATATAAAAGTAATAAAGCTACATTTTGTGTTATTTCTGTTTTACATACTTTTGGTATTAGTCTACCCTTACTTTATCGTAAGGAAATATAATAAGGATTACTTTGTATTTTTTAACTCAACTAACTCATCTGCGGAGGCGGAGGGTCAAAAAATATCTGACACATCAGATGCTAGTCATAGTACGCATGAAGATCCTTCTCCTAAAAAAGAGCCCGAAAGTAATGAACCTAATAAATCGCCTGAAGATTGTAAGAATTTAGCTAAATCTCCTATTTACCCACATAAACCAGTAAAGGTGTACCAAGATGCCAGCGTATCTAAACCTGAGATAAATAAAGACTTTAAAGACGTATCTATAATATACATGTGATTTAATAAAATAACAGGAAGAGTATATATAGGTAGTGCCTTAAAAGGATCTAAACGTTTAGGTACTTATTTTCAACCTTCCATCCTCAGAGAGGATGGCTTAATCTATCAAAGTATCTTAAAATATGGACATGGAAACTTTTCTGTGGCTGTATTAGAGATTTGTGGTGGATCATCTACTACCTCTAAAGATCATATATTAGAAAGAGAAAAATTTTATTTAGACTGGGCTTTAAAAACATACGGTTTAGCTATTTTAAATATGCTTAACACTCCTGGATCTAGTATGGGTTACAAACATACGGAAGAAAGTTTATTAAAGATGAGTCAACTAAAAAAGGGTGAAAATAACCCTATGTATAGTAAATCTAAATCCGATGCTTTTATATATCAACAATTTAGAGACAGATCTGGTAAAAATAATCCGATGTTTGGTAAAATTAAGTCTGAAGGGACTTTAGCTAAATTAAGAAAAATGATCTTTGTGTACGATGTGACACAAGATTATAAATTATTAGGAGTATACCCTACTGTTATGTGTACTCGTTTATTTAAATTAAGTAGCAATACCTTAAAAAAAAGAATAGAAAATAAGGAAATACATAACGGTAAATACTTCTTTTCGAAAGATCCTTACAATTCATCAGAAGTATAATTATTAGGTAAATATGGTACTTAATCACAGTACTGTTGTAAAATTTATAATGTAAATATTTAATATCTACATTATATTTACAGAATGAAGCGGAAACGCTACAAGGAATTAGGTATAGTTCCCCTTATAGATAATACATAAATATAAGGTAAAAAGAGGATGAATTTCAAGAAAAACTGTAAAAGTCAACTTGAAGCGGAGCCTATTTATATAGGAACGTTCAACGACTAGAAGGGAAATTTTTATACCTTCCACGAGTATCCTCAGTCTAACCTTAATATGTTTTTATTAAACCTTACGTAAGTTAGATTATGACATAGTCTGAACCATATTGTGAAATATGGATTAAAGGGTAAATCCTTTATTATAACACATTTGGCCAAGAAGAATAAGCGATTATCCTGATGCATTTTCAGGATGAAATTTAGTAAGTAGTATAGGATCTATCGTAAGTCTAATATCCGCCGCATTATTCCTATATGTTGTTTATATTCAATTAGTTGGGGGTGAGGTAGTAGGTAGAAATCCTTGAATATCCCTACCGTTTTATACTGATCGTTTACAAGGTGAATTAAGTAGAAATTCCCCTAGTTTAGAATGATCTTTAAGTAGTCCACCTAAACCTCATGCTTTTATAAGTTTACCTTTACAAAGTAAAATAGGTTTAAACAGTTTAAAGAAACATTTTACTATAAAAAAGGTAGTTTTAGGTATAATTATGGCTATACTTTTTTATTCCCTAAGAAGTTGTCTAAATGATTTGATATTAATTGTAAATACTTTGGAGGGTAGTGCTTATGAATTTTTTTTACCTAAAGAGTTAACATGTAGTGCGCTTTGCGTAGTAATAAAATTAATATTACAAGGGGTTATAGATGATAGCTTAAATGAAATGCCTGCCACAGGTATAGGAGCAGATTTATTCAAAGGTTCAGATGAAGCTGCTTCTGGTCAAGCTTCAGGTTCTGGTGAAGCATCCGGTTCTGGTCAAGCTTCTGGTTCTGGTGAAGTATCCGGTTCTGGTCAAGCTTCTGGTTTTGGTGTAGCAGATGGTTCAAGTGAAGGTGAAGCTGGTTTTGGTGAATATTCAGACTATTATGAAGATGAATCAAACTATGATTCAGATCCATCTCCTAATGGAGATGAAATTAACGATCTTATTTATGGTAATGATAAGAAGTTAATTGGTCAACCTAAAGAAAAGCTAGAGGAGGTGACAGAAAGATTGAAATGTATGAAAGATTTATATGAAAAGCACCCGGTACCTGCTTCAGAGGCGCAAATCAAGTTCGTAGAGAAAAAAGAAAAAATATGTCTGGAAGAGCTAGCCAAAAGAGAATCTGAAAACAAAGAAAATAATATAAAAGATGCTAAATCTAAAGGTAAAGAAAATATTTAATGTATAAGATGATCAACGGTTAATATGTGAAAATATCCTGTTTTGTATTTTGGTTTAGTCTATTCATAAATATATACTTAACATAACGAATGAATATTTGTTTAAGGACAATAACCTTGTCCTTAATGATTTTTTAAGATCTAATATAAAAAAAAATTTAATAATATAATAAACCCCGCAAAGATAGTACCGATAGATGAGAACGTAATATGATTTCTTACCGTTGCCTTACCTCAGGTTAATATTAGTATAGAATCTCTTACTTTGAAATTAAATATTTTACAGTCCATTGAATTTCGTGCGTGTATTTTTGATAGTTTTGTACTCGAAGGTAAATATTTTGCATATTTAAACGGGTACAATTGAAATCATTTAACTGATACGCAACAATTTAACCTATATGAAATACATTTAATGATGCACAAAAATAAACTTGTGGAGCACCAGTCTATGATAATCAAATATATAGAACTAAACGCGTTTAGTGGATAGCTGGATGCATGCAAAAAAACTCTTGATAAGGGGGGGGGGTTATATAATAACTACTGTAAGGAGTAAATTTAACGACCCCATATACATTAGGATTTTTTAAGATCTAACAAAATACAAAATTAATAAAGAAAAAAATATGAAGCTTGGTTTTACTAAATAAGAAAATCCAAATTATTACATTCAAACCTTTATTTTATATAACCTGGTCTGGTTTAACTCAAAACTTTTACTAATTTTTAAGGATGGGTATATATTCTTAAGAAGTTGAGTGGATGCGCTAGCTACAAAATAAGGCTGTGAGAGTAGGCAGGGCCTGCTAGCACAAGAATTATTAAGCTAATCTCTTTTTACTCTACACTCCACTTTTCCCTTTTATTTTTTATTTAAAATTTTCTATGTATTATTCTCTTACGATCATTTCATTAATTGAAGTTGTTTTGGTATTAGTTCCAGCCTTAGTTGGTATTGCTTATGTAACAATTGCAGAAAGAAAAACCATGGCAAGTATGCAAAGAAGATTAGGTCCAAACCAAATAGGTTACCTTGGACTTCTTCAAGCATTTGCGGATGCGTTAAAACTTTTATTAAAAGAATATGTAGCACCTACGCAAGCTAACATAGTATTATTCTTTTTAGGTCCTGTAATTACATTAATTTTTGCCCTTTTAGGTTATGCAGTAATTCCATACGGGCCTGGGTTAACAGTTAATGATTTCAGTTTAGGAATATACTATATGTTAGCTGTATCTTCTTTAGCTACCTATGGGATACTATTAGCCGGATGAAGTGCTAATAGTAAATATGCTTTTTTAGGTTCCTTAAGAAGTACAGCTCAATTGATTAGTTATGAACTGGTATTAAGTTCAGCTATACTTTTAGTTATTATGTTAACTGGTAACTTGAATCTTACTGTAAACACAGAGTCTCAAAGAGCTATTTGATATGTACTACCTTTATTACCTATATTTATTATATTTTTTATAGGATCTGTAGCTGAAACTAATAGAGCCCCGTTCGATCTCGCAGAGGCTGAATCAGAACTTGTTAGTGGTTTTATGACAGAACATGCTGCAGTAGTTTTTGTATTCTTTTTCTTAGCTGAATACGGAAGTATAGTTTTAATGTGTATACTTACAAGTATTTTGTTTTTAGGTGGTTATTTATTGATTAATAATTTAGAGATATTTAATATAAATATCTTTGATTGTATTCATTTTATTATTATTTATAACCCAATCTTTGTAGAAGATTTCAATTTATACTGAAAATATTATTATATTTATACAGAGTATTTTTTAAAAAATTCTATTGTAGATGGATTATTTTATGGATTAAGTCTAGGTTTAAAAAGTTCTATCCTGATATTCGTATTTATCTGAACGAGAGCCTCATTCCCTAGAATACGTTTCGACCAGTTAATGTCTTTCTGTTGAACAGTCTTATTACCAATTTTATTTGGTTTTATCATACTTCTACCTTGTGTGATATACAGCTATGGATTAAGCCCAGTAAATATAGCGTTACTCTAATGAAAAATCTATTAAAATTAAAAAAAGGTGAATCCAAGGCTTCCGCCTTGAGTTCGAGTTGGTTTTTACCAATCTTCAAGAAGAGTCTGTCACTTTAAAACAAATAAAAGAGAGGCTAGCTCACCTTCGGAGAAAGTGGAATTTACGCATTTGTGCGTAATGAAACACAAAAAGCGTATATAGGTAGCTCAATCTACGAAGTAGATTGAATTTACGACCATTTTAAAAATCTAAATTCAAATATTCACTTACAACGGGCTTTTGCAAAATATGGTTTAAAAGAATTTTCTTTATATATTCTGGAGTTCTTACCTAAAGATCCCAATTTGTCTGATGTAGAGCATTTAGCTGCCCTGACGCAGTCAGGGCAAAAGTATATAGATTTATTTGACGAAAAGTATAATATTAACCCTGTGGCAGGTAAGTCCAGATTGGGATCTAAACACTCTGAAGCTACTAAAGAGCTAATGAGTAAATGAAGAAAAAAAACCCTGCTTTCTTAAATAAAGTACATAGTGAAGATGTTTTAGAACAAGCGCGTCTACGTATGACAGGTTTAATCAATCCTATGTACGGTAAACCCGTAACAGAAGCCAACAAAAAGTTAATATCTGAGCTTTTCCTTTCGGCCTTTTTAGTTTTTACTAAAAAGTAAAAACCAGGACAAGAACATTAGTTCTTGGCTGTATAAATGAGGGCAGAAAATCTGTATTTTTGTACGATGCTAATACGTTAGAACTAATTGGAGAATTTAGTAGACATGCAGACTTAGTAAAAGAACTAAAGATATCTGGTAAAACTCATCGTGAAACACGATGGATTCAGGAGAGGTATTTAGGGATAAGTATATAATTACTTCAAAGAAATTAGGGCACACAACTCCATAAGTAGCAAACTCTAAATAAGATTTTTGGGCTAGCTGCTTACGAAGTTATGCAACTACTCGTGAGTAAATCCTCTTAGCGAAATTAGTAAAATAGAAGGTATCCCTCTGTAGTCTACGATGTACGAAGTATAAAGTACGGTTATTTGGGTTTTTACTGTTAAAGATGAAGACTACCAGATATCAGATGTATTTCAATATCTTCAGCAATTTATCTCTGGTGTGATGTTTTACTGTGGCGAATTAGTGTAAAAGTAAGGGTAGCGACTGCGTCTAGGTGTCTTTATTATATGTTTTGCTAATTATACCTATTATAGGTATATTTTTAATCTCTACAATACATAGTTTTTATCCTGCAACAGTACCGATGGTAAAATATATGGATAAGGGAGAGAACGCCCATCAAGATAAAAGGTTTCTAGATTTTTCAAAGGGAAATGGTTTAAATGCAGATAATAAAGAATATTCTTTTTTTGATGTAAGTTATTATAAGAAAATCGCTTTTATAACTACTATACTAAATCTAATTGTATCATTAATAATATATATATTGTTCGACTTTAGCAATAATCAATTTCAATTTATACAAGAAAATTTGGATTTAAGTTTTTATGATATATATTTAGGTGTGGATGGTCTTTCAATATACTTTGTTTTATTAACTACAATAATAATGCCTATAGCGTTAGTATCTAATTGAAACTCAATAGTAAACAATATAAAATCATACTTAATAATCATATTGCTCTTAGAAACTCTATTATTAGCAGTGTTTTTAGTGTTAGATGTACTATTATTTTATATATTTTTTTGAAAGTATATTACCACCTTTATTTATATTAATTGGTTTATTTGGATCAAGTAATAAAGTAAGAGCTAGTTTCTACATATTTTTATATACATTTTCCCGAAAGTGTAAAAGAGCCAAATTCCGGGCAAGCCTTAAAGCTTTAGTAACCAAGTACATAAAGGAAACTTTTTATATGGCCTGATTAATGACTCAGGGTATGGTAATATCACTAAAGATGAAGAACAAATTGTTCATGAAATGGGTAATCGCGGATCTAAATCATTCTTGGTTTAAAGTCAAGTGTATACAGACTATAAACTTAAAGGGTGTAAAAGAGCAACGAGTAGATGGTTCTTCGAATTCTAGAATTTTAGATTTCGTAAGGTGTACTCTAGTCGCAGGTAAACCTGTTTTTGAGAGAAAAATTCATTCTCGTTATAATAATATAATTGCAAATAGTAACTTTAAAAGGTCATTCCACACAACCTACATAAACAAGTTGGAAGCTAAAACTAATTTAGATCCCTGATTTATTACGGGGTTAGTTGATGCAGAAGGATCTTTTATGTTAGGTTTTTTTAAAAGTGATACGTATAGAATGGCTTATCAAATCCAAGCCATTTTTAAAATTGCTTTACATAGTAAAGATTTAGATTTACTATCTCAAATTCAAAAATTTTTTGGGTTAGGTAAAATCACCAAACACGGAGAAACTTCTTCACAATATACAGTTAAATCTTTAAAAGATTTAGAAACAATCATTGCTCATTTTGATAATTATCCATTATTAGGTCAAAAATGAGCAGATTATACTCTTTTTAAAAGTGCTGTTCAATTAATTAAGGATAAAGAACATTTAAATAAACAAGGGTTTAATAAATTACTTTGTATTAGAGATTCTATGAATTTAGGTTATCAGAAGAATTGAAATTAAATTTCCTCTGATATCCAGCCTGTACCTAGGCCATTAGTTCCTAAAATTAATAATATAAATCCTAATTGAATCGCAGGTTTAACTAGTGGTGACGGATGTTTTCATATTTCTATACGTAACTCTCCTACAACTAAATGGGGTAAATCCGTAGTGTTAAAATTTCATATTATTCAACATAGCAAAGATATTGAACTAATGGAAATGTTAATATCCACTCTTGGGTGTGGTAGAATTGAATTAAGGTTAAACCAATCCGCTGTATATTTTGTTGTAACAAACTTTAAAGATGTTTTTGAAAAAATTATACCACTATTTAATAAATATCCGATTAAAGGTGTTAAAGCTTTAGACTTTGCGGATTTTAAAAAAGTATTGGGTTTAATGCACAATAAAGAACATTTAACAGAACAAGGTTTGTCTAAAATTCAATCTATCAAGTTAAGTATGAATTCCTTCAGAAAAAATTAATATTATTATAATTGCTGGTTAGCCAGTATGAATTGAAGTAACTCAAAATTAAAGAAAACGCAGTTATGCGAACGTATTCGGATCTTTATTTTTATTATTATCTATATTAACGATGTCTTCAATAATGGGTACAACTTATTTCGACGTTTTATTCAAAAGTAGTTTTGAATATACTACTCAAATATTTTTATTTTGCGGTATATTTATTGCTTTTGCAGTAAAAACTCCGGTCTGAGGACTACAAAGTTGATTATTAAGGGCTCACGTTGAGTCTCCCCTAGGTGGAAGTGTAATATTAGCTGCGATTGTTCTTAAGCTAAGTTTATACGGAATATTCAGGTTAATACTTCCCTTACTACCTAATATTTCAATTAACTATACTTTCCTAGTTTATACTATAGCAGCTATCAGTATTGTTTATGCTAGCGTTAGTACTCTTAGAACCACAGATGTAAAAGAGTTAGTTGCATATTCTTCAGTAGCTCATGCAGCAGTATACTTAATGAGTGCTTTCAGTAATACAATACAAGGAATTGAAGGTAGTATTTTATTGGGGTTAGGTCATGGGTTTGTTAGTTCAGGGTTATTTATATGTGTAGGTGGTATTCTGTACGACCGTTCAGGAACTAGAACTATATCTTTCTACAGGGGAATAGCTCAAATGATGCCTCTTTTATCTGTACTATTCTTTATTCTTTGCTTAGGAAATTGTGCGACTCCGTTGACTTTAAATTTTGCAGGAGAGTTTATGTCCCTATACGGTATATTCGAAAGATTACCAATATTAGGTATGATCGCTAGTTCTTCTATAATATTTTCTGCAGCTTACACAATATATATGTATAACAGAATTATGTTTGGTGGTTCATTTAGTAAATTCTTCGAAGAAAGTATAGCTGATGTAACTAAAAGAGAATTTTTCATACTATTTACTTTAATTCTGTTTACTGTACTTTTTGGTATTTATCCTTCTTTTATTCTAGATGGTTTACATTACTATGTATCAAGTTTATTGTACAATATTTAAACAAAATATAAATTATATATTAAATAAAAAAAAAATAAATTTGCCACTATGCTATAGATCCCTTGTATTATACTCTTTACATTTCTTAACGGCACTACATAGTACATAATGCTGAAATTATATATCTAGTCCCTAAAATCTGGTTTACTTATTAAATCCTGACAAAAGGTACTATAAATTTATTACCCCCCCCCTCTTAAACCCCATCATTTAGAATATTTAATAAACAATTTTAAGCTGAGGCTAGCTGAGGCTAGTCGAGGCTGCTCTTTGTTTTATCAATTAAAGGAAAGATTTTAAAGCACATCTAAACTTGACGTTTGTAAAGTTAGATCGTCTGTACTTAAGCCTAATCTACCAATATGTTCTGAAGGTTATCTCTATGTATGATGGGATTCTAGGCTTATTTGTTATGTACTTAATGTGAATATTGGTTCGTAGGTTCGATACCGTTCCTTGTTTTTATTCTCTTTTTTGCTTTGTTAGAAAAATAATGCCTCAATTAGTTCCCTTTTTTTTTGTAAATGAAATAACTTTTACTTTTGTTATAATTGCTCTAACTGTTTATATTTTATCTAAATATATTTTACCTAGATTTGTTCGTTTATTTTTATCTCGTACTTTTATATCCAAACTTTTAGATAGTTCTATAAACAAGTAGGAGTACGGTATACAGGGTATGAACGCTAAATAATCAGTCTAAAAGCCGGATCTTCACCTTTCGTAGATGAATCCTGGTTCGGATTACAGATATATACTATAAATATAATCGGGTATTCCCTTTATAAGAAAAAGAAAAAAAGAAAAGATAATATTTAATGTATAGAATGATCAAGGTTTAATAGGATATTTTTCACATATTTGTCTAAGGACAATAACCTTATCATCCTTAAGGATTTTTTAAGATCTAATATAAAAAAAGTTTAATAATATGCCTAATTTAACTTGTAGCGATTGAAGAGACAATTTAAGTCCTCTAAGTCAGTTTGAAATAAGAGATTTAATAAATATAGATACACCTATTTTAGGTAATTTACATATCTCCATTACGAATATTGGGTTTTACTTAACAATAGGGGCTTTGTTCTTATTAATTACAAATCTTCTAAGTACAAATTATAATAAATTAGTGAGTGATAATTGATCTATAAGTCAAGAATCTTTATATGCAACTATCCACAGCATAGTAACAAATCAAATAAATCCTAAAAATGGTCAAGTATACTTTCCTTTTATTTATACTTTATTTATTTTTATTTTAATAAATAATCTAATCGGAATGGTTAACAGGAGCCTTTGTATTTTATCATTATTTATTTCAAACATATTTGGAATATTAGGTATACATAAACCAATATTTCAAATACTATCATATTCTTCTCTTAATTCAAACTCTCAAGTAAATACACAAATGAACATATCTAAGGATAGCCCTAGGTATAGCTTTAACAATAAAAATACCTTCTATCTTAACCCTGATTATATTACAGGATTTGTGGATGGGGAAGGCTGTTTCTCGATTTCACTATCTAAAGACGATAGACGCTTAAATGGTTGACAAGTTAAACCTATATTTAGTATATCTCTTCATAAGAAGGATATTTTACTATTAGAAGCTATTCAAAGAACCTTTAAAGTAGGAAAGATTTATAAACATGGTATTGATTCTATACAATATCGTGTAAGTTCTTTAAAAAATTTACAAATAATCACAGATCATTTTGATAGTTATCCTTTAATAACACAAAAGAGAGCAGATTATCTACTATTTAAACAGGCTATAGCTTTAATAAAAAATAAAGAACATTTATCTATAGATGGTTTATTAAAATTAGTAGGAATAAAAGCTACATTAAATTGAGGCCTATCTGACAAATTTAAAGAAATATTTCCTACTGTAAAAGCAGCAGTGAGACCTTCAGTAATATACAATACTTCAGATGTTAAGGTTAAAAGCTTAAACTGAATTAGAGGATTTATAGAAGGTGAAGGATGTTTCCAAGTTATAACTCAAAATAGAAAGGTTGGGTTAAGATTTTCACTAACTCAGCATATTAAAGATGAAGAGTTATTGAAGGATATAGCTATTTATCTAAATATAGGTAGATATTACAAATCACCAACACGTAATGAAGGTCAATACTTAATAACAATATTTTCAGATATAAATAATAAGCTAATACCTTTCTTAAAAGAGTACCCATTATTAGGGGTTAAACAGGAAGATTTCTTAGATTTTGTAAAGATAGCCAAACTAATAGAATCTAAAACTCATTTAACTGATGAAGGATTAGATACAATAAAGCTAATTCAAAGTAATATGAATAGCAAAAGAATAACAAAAGAAGAATAGATAAAAGTTTAGATAATTGTAATATCAAAAATAAATAACAATAAAATACAATAAATTTCACTATATGCTGGAAACTTCTAATGCCTTTAGGTACCAAATAAGGGTAAAAATCTTAAAGGATGAAACAATGAATAATCAGCAGGAAACCAAAATAACAAGCCATGTTATGAGTAGGATCCTCAGAGACTACACGTGAAAAATTACTTAACAGTTTTACAATAACAATTAAGTAATTAAGATATAGTCCACCACGTAAGTCTATAAGACTTACTGTGCTGTCCTTACAGTTTTGCATCAACAAGCCACTTCGTTTTAACATTTGCCCTTAGTTTTACTATAGTTTTAGGTGCAACTATTTTAGGTTTTCAGAAACATGGGTTAAAATTTTTTTCTTTATTAGTCCCAGCAGGTTGTCCTTTAGGATTATTACCTTTATTAGTTTTAATAGAATTCATATCATATCTTGCACGTAATGTTTCTCTTGGTTTAAGATTAGCAGCTAACATAACTGCAGGTCATATGTTATTAAATATTTTAAGTGGTTTTACTTATACTATAATGAGTTCAGGATTTATCTTTTTTGTACTCGGTTTAATACCTTTAAGTTTTATTGTTGCCTTTTCAGGTTTAGAGTTAGCTATTGCTGTAATTCAAGCTCAGGTTTTTGTGGTATTAACTTCTTCTTATATAAAAGACGGTTTAGATTTACATTAATTTAACAAGAATATGATATTTATATTATTATTATTATACAATAGAATTTATTTCTTCTATGAAATAATGGCAATAAAATATGCCTCTAAGATGGCTTATATTTATTTAGGTATTATTATTATCAACACGCTTGTTAATTTAATATTTTTGGGGATATTTGAGATGGATACTATTAATAGTCTAATTAGTAGTAATAGTGTTACTGAAATAGGTAATGAAAAAATAATTTTGCAATTAGATCACAGTAAAGTTCAGAATTTAGTACAAACGCCGCAAGAGGCCCCGCAAGAGGCTCCGCAAGAGGCTCCGCAGGAGGCTTATCAAGAGGCTCCGGCTCCACAGGAGGCTGTTATTATTGAAAGTAAAAATAAATTAGATTCAATGGAGGCTAAGGCTGAATCTAAAGTAAAAAACCCAAATCCTTTGAAGGACATACATAAACGTCTTTTATCTGTAGATAAATCTCACTTTCCTAGCTATTTCCAGGAAAGCTCTATACCCAAAATCTCTGAGAACGTACCTGTGTACGGTGACAAATTAGTTACTTTTAAACCTTCATTTTTATTACAAAATCGAAATTTACCTGAGATGTTTATTGAAATCCCCCAAAAAACAAATATAGGTAAACTTACTGAACTCCGTATAGCTATAGACGGAGCAGATGAAGCTGTAAAGTTATATGATTCACAATTTATTAAATTTAATGATGTTTTGTCAGGTATCCAAGATGGTACCGAGAAGTTTTACCCTAACGAAGCTAAACCTTTAATGGAAACATATGTAGATCTTGTAACTAAATTAAGTAATCAACAGAAGGTTATGGCTAATGAAGCCATAAATAAACTTCATCAATTGGACTCTAGATTTTCTCGTGACTTATATCCGATTGAAAGTAGTACGTCGCAAACTGGAACTGTTCCAGTTCCGGGAACTGGAACCGGAACTCACCCCGGAACTCACCCGGTTCCGTAACTGACCCTGAAACAGTAACTGGTTACAGATATGGAGCTATTGAGGGATAGCTTTCGGTCTATTCTAGCCTATCGTTATATATATATAAGGTTAGTTACTAGCTTTTAGTAAAAATAACTCCACTTTTTTAATTTATGTATTATAGATAATAGTATTATTACCATATTAGCCTTATTAGCGGGTAGTATATTATATTACGATGTAATTTGATTAATCCTTATATTTATGAACTAGCGCTCATCAAGACTCGTACTTCGTACTTCCTAGTAAGACTTTTTATTCAAATAATAAAGCCTATAAATTTCAGTTTTCCTTCTTTTTTTTTAATATTAATGACTGATTTAGTGATTAAATGGAAAGTTATATGTTAAATATATTTTTAAATAAGAATTTTAAGTTTTTTATAGAAAAAAATAAACAAGTGACAAATAATTTAATATTAAGTAGTTAACTTTAAGTTGCGGACTTACAAGCTAGAAAACCTTCTTTTATTTAGTTATTATATATAAGCATAATATAGCTTAATTTAATCCGGGTTAAATTTAGATTTTTAATTAAAAAAACTAAAAAATTAAAAATTAATAAGTGATGTAATTAAAATAAAAAAATTATTTTTATAGCATCAATAAAAAATTAAAAGAGTTTGGTGATGGCTCTGATTGAACGCTGTCCAAGTACTTGACACATGCTAATCGTACGTTTAATTTATCGAAGGAGTTTTAGACCGAGTCTAAAACTTAAATTAAAAGTGGTGTACAGGTGAGTATTAGATTTTTTGGCCAATCCTAAAGAAAAGAAAAAATCCTTTATATCAAAAAGGGGAAGCCCGCTTTAGGGGGAAAATTAAAATCTCAGGGATAGGTAGTTGTTAAGGTAATAGCTTAACAAGCCTTAATTCTCTTAGTCGAAGCTGAAAGGTTGATCGACCACATTGGGGATGAAAAAATCCCAAGGCAAATAAGTACAGCAGTGAGGAATATTGGTCAATGGCCGAGCGGCTGAACTGGTAACTTGGAAGAACGGTGGCCCTTAAAGAAATCTTAGTTTGTCTTTCAAAGTCAAAAATATAATGTGACTGGGCCAATTTTATCGATTTATCGAATAAAGTTCTGTATACATATTGATAATGACAATATGTACATATGTCTTGACCAATTACGTGCCAGCAGTCGCGGCAATACGTAAGAGACTAGTGTTAATCATCTTTAATAGGTTTAAAGGGTACTCAGACGGAAAAAGTTTGCCTGAAATAGGGACAATTTTTCTAGAGTTTTATGTAAGAAGATCGAACTTTAGAGTGTAGAGATAAAATTCGTTGATACCTAGGGGACTGGTGAGGGCGAAGGCAATCTTTTATGTAAAAACTGACGTCGAAGGACGAAGGCTAAGGTCGCAAAAAGGATTAGAGACCCAAGTAGTCTTAGCAGTCAATTATGAATGCCATAGGTTAGATGTTAGGTCTAGCCTATAAATGAAAGTGTAAGCATTTCACCTCAAGAGTAATGTGGCAACGCAGGAACTGAAATCACTAGACCGTTTCTGACACCAGCAGTGAAGTATGTTATTTAATTCGATGACCCACGAAAAACCTTACCACAACTTGAATAGTTGTTTTTTATATATAAGTAAATATATAATTACTTCGATAAAACAAGTGTTGCACGGCTGTCTTCAGTTAATGTTGTGAAACTGTGGTTTAGTCCACGTAATTAACGAAAACCCTTGCTTTATTTGTAAATTAAAAAAAATAAAGTATTTCGCCTTTATATGGGTAATGATAAAAGGGATCAAGACAAGTCATCATGGCCTAGATGTTGTGGGCTATAGACGTGCCACATGTTCCTAAACAAATAGATGCAAAAATGTGAATTTTAGCTAATCTAACAAAATAGGATAAAATAGATATGAATTGTAGTCTGAAATTCGGCTGCATGAATAAGAAATTGCTAGTAATCGTGAATCACCATGACACGGTGAATATTACCTCGGATTGGTACTAACCACTCGTCACATGCTGAAAATAGTTTACACAATAAGTTTGCTTCATCTGCGCTAAGTAAGTAAATGTCTAAGTTTTAGATGTTAGAACAGGGTCCTTCCTATGTGTGGCTATGATTAGTGTAAAGTCGAAATACGGTTCGTGTAGTGGAAGTTGCACGGGATTTATCAGCGATAAACAATCAAAAACTTATAAAATAAGAAAAAAAAGGTTTTTTCTTTTTTACTTATTTTATTTATATATAAATATAATATGTTATATTTATATATAAAGGGGAGTTCCGTTTGTTGGTATGACGGGTTAAGCTGTAAACTTAATGATTAATTAATCATCGAAGGTTCAATTCCTTTCTCTCCTATACTATATCTAGTTATATCTATATTTAGTAAATAGTTGTATGTTATATAATTACTTTGAGTAATTATATAACTATTAATCTTATTTAATCGCTGGCGTAGTACGTAATGTTAGCTGCGGCTAGTAGTAATCAACTGTTAAGCAAGTAATTAGCTGTTAAGTAAGTAAATCTTACCTACTACGGATTCCTAAAAAATTAGGATCCTGCGGAGAAGTTTAATCTACATAGGGATTAGCAACTTGTAATAGTTCAATTAATATATAAATTTATATAGTAAGAAGTCCCTATAGCTCAACGGTAGAGTATAATACTGTTATTGCTAAACAAATAAGGGTATTAAAAATTGAAATTATAATATAAATAATGAATTTTTAGTAGGTTCGAGTCCTGCTGTTTATAATGAAAAGAACAATATTAAAAATAAATTACGCGAATTTTATACCTTTTAACGCAAGGAACAAAAGGAATTATTTAGGATTTTTTAGTTTAGGAACAGTTTCAAATTTATGGCCTTTTTCCTTGCCTTTTGTCTTTAAGAATGTAGTAGCTCATTATAGTATTTGCACAGAGGAAAAACAAGATAATTTATCTTATGAATTTATTGATTGATTCCTTCCTGGATATTTTACTTATAGGAGCTATGTTTTACAGACGCTGAAGGTTGTTTTCAAATTACTCCTCAAAGATCTGGGAATACTTTTGAGTTTAGATTTAGTTTTGGTTTACACATTGATGATCTCCCTGTTTTAGAATATATTAAGAATCAATTAAAAATAGGAAAAATAAGTATTAATTCTACAAGAGCTAAAGTCACTTATAATATAATAGCCAAAAAGGACATAGCTAAAATTATAGCGATATTTAGCGAATATAATTTGAATTAAACAAAACATCTTAATTTTTTAGCATTTAAAGAAGCATTTGCACTTTACATAAGTGAAAGTAGACGAAATATTGAAAAATTAAAACCTAGAATACTAGAAATTATAAATGAAATGAATACTAAAAGAATTGATTTCACTATGCCTTCTAATCATTATAAAATTACTATTAATTGATTAATTGGATTTATAGAAGGGGATGGTTCCTTCAATTATAACCCCCAAACGAAAAAAGTTATATTCTCTATAGGTCAGAAAGGTAATAAAGTTTTACTTGAATAAATTCTTAACTTCCTGAAAAATTAAAATACCAGTGTTATTTTTAGCAATTTAATCGCTATCTCGCACTGCGGAAGGTTTAATATTTATGAAGGTTATCCCGGTCAATTTAATTTAAATATTCAAAATAGTGATTTAATTGAACTAGGTTTAATTCCAATTTTTGATAGTGTACAATGGCATAGTAAAAAGTATTCAGATTACTTGGATTTTAAATTGATATTTAAAATTCGACGTTCCACGATAAAAAGGACTTCATTATACATCAGAAGGTGCAAATTTTGTTAATCTTATAGCCAGTGGAATGAATAATAATAGATTATCCACTTCTAACAAACCAAAGATAGATCTATCTTTGGAAAAAATTGAAGAGTTTATAAAACAACCTTCTAATTATGAAATAAGAGAAGGAAAAATTTTTATTTTATCCTTGAATCGCTATAAAGTAGACAATAAAAATATTACTGTAACTTTAGTGAAAAAAAGCGGGGAAGTATTTAAATCTTTTAATTCTATAGCAGAATGCGCTAAATATTTAGGAATAGCACGTTCTACAGTAAATAATAGAGCTCTAAATGGAACTTACTTTTTATATAAAAATATCTTAAATAATGAAGAAATTCGAATTTCTATTAAGTTATAGAAAATAGCTTAATAACCTTATTAGTTTTAAAAAAGAATTAAGAATCTTATAAGTTATAGAAAAGAATTAAGAACCTTATAAGTTAAAAGGTGAAATTCTTTTTTATAAGCCCCTATAGCTCAACGGTAGAGCTCGGCACTGTTAATGTCGTGATAGATGTTCGATTCATCTTAGGGGCTATGACTGATATTATATAGTCATAGGTAAAGGCGCGTTGCAGCTATATCATTTCGTGCTAACCTCGGGAATGGTAAATAGTATACATTAAATAATTATTTATTAAAAAGTTAAATGCCTAATATACTCAGGAGTATTTTTCAGGATCATCCTTTTCATCTAGTATCTCCGTCTCCTTGGCCCTTATATACTAGTATTAGTTTGTTAAATTTAGCCACTAGTACTGCATTATCTATGCATAATTTTTATAATAGTTATAATTTAAATATAATATCTTTAATACTTGTTATTTCATCTATGTCTTTCTGATTTAGAGATATTATATCTGAAGGTACTTATTTGGGTAATCATACTCTTTCGGTACAAAAGGGATTAAATTTAGGAGTTATACTATTTATAGTATCTGAAGCATTATTTTTTTTAGCTATATTTTGAGCTTTCTTTCATAGTGCATTAACACCTACTGTAGAATTAGGTGCCCAATGACCACCTATAGGTATAGAACCTGTAAATCCTTTTGAACTACCACTTCTTAATACAGTAATACTTTTATCTAGTGGTGCTACAGTAACCTTCGCTCATCATTCTTTAATATATGGAGAAAGAAAAGGGGCTTTATATGGGTCAATTGCTACTGTATTATTAGCAATTATATTCACAGTTTTCCAAGGTGTTGAATATAATGTTTCATCTTTTACAATCAGTGATGGAGCTTTTGGTACATGTTTTTTTTTTGGAACAGGTTTCCACGGGTTCCATGTTATAATTGGAACAATTTTTTTGTCAGTCGCTCTATGAAGAATATTTGCTTACCATTTAACTGACAATCATCATGTAGGTTTTGAAAGTGGAATTTTGTATTGACATTTCGTCGACGTAGTTTGGCTTTTGCTCTATATATGCCTGTACTACTGAGGATCATAATCAACAGGTGTGGTACTACAGGCCTACAGCTAATATTAAAATGTATCACTAAAATATATAGCCAAATATGTCAAATTTTTGACCCAAAAAACCAGGGTTTCCCCATTCTATTCTTAGAATGTAATGTAAACTGAAAATTCTAATAATATTTTTTATTTTTCTGATGATAATCCTGAAAATAACGAAGGTAATAATAGTAATTCTAATGATAACTCGGAAAATATGGAAAATTCTAGTAATTCTGAGGATAATCCTAATCCTGAAAATAACGAAGACTCTAATAGTGATTCTGACAAGGGTTCAGCTATGGATGTGAATGACCCAGAATATCATAATGTTGAAGAAATAAAAGATCCTGAACATAATGCACCTGAACGAATTATGGGTGATTTAGATAAAGCTAAAAATAATGATCCTGATACTTTAGAGGAAGTGTTAAAAGATCTTGAAAAGTATTTGGAAGAAGAATTCATTCCAGAATACAAAAGATCAGAGAGTGAAGCAGATGACTTAGAAGCGGAAGGGGCTAGATCTAAACGACCTCGATCTGATAATCCGTAAGAGGAAGAAGAAAATAATAAACGTCAAAAATCCAATAATGAGGGTGACGATGGTGAGGATGGTAATGATAGTGGCGATGATGGTATTGGTAGTGGTAGCTCTGGTAATAATCCTTCAACTTCAAATAGAGTAATACGTTTATCTCCTCTTGAAGAAATTGAAAAGGAAGAGAAGTTTTACCCTAAAATTAGTGATGATCTTTGAATAGAGGGGCTTATAAATACAGGCGGGGAGGAGTTTATACTTACGGACATGGATCTGGGTGCGGATTTCAGTCTAATAGAGATATTAAATGCTTTAATGTATTTCATCTATTAATATCGCATTTTTCTTTTGCCTTTTTCCTTTAATAGCCTATTTATGTAAAGATTATCCGTTATATATTAGTGATAATATCATGTGTTGTGTTGTGTTGTGTTGTATATAGTTTTGATACAAAAATAAAATTTTATTTTTTTATAAATTCTTCACTTATATAAATTTATTTATATAAAGGGATCTTAGCATAATGGTAATGCAATTGACTTTTAATCATTCGAATATTGGTTTGAATCCGATAGATCCCAAATTTAAAATAAAAAATCTTAAAGTGGGATCCCTCTTACAAGGTTTTTAAGACTAGCACGTAGGTACGATGAACTAAAATTTACTTTATAAGCTGCATTGTACAATAATAGACAAATGTTTTGTTTCAACGATTATAGTTTAACGGTAAAACTCCCGTCTTCCAAACGGATTTTGTGAGTTCGAATCTCACTAATCGTAAATTATTATGATATATTATCAATATATAAATATCCAAATATTTAGTAATTAAATTTAGAGTTTTTTATTTGCTAAAAGTTTGGAAAAAAGGGTAGTAGTCTTATTTTTTTTTTTTATACTTTGGAATAACAATATTGATAGATAGTATGTATTATACAGTAATAAGTTTAACAATTTACGAAGGCCGACGTAGTTCAACTAGCTTAGGAGTGGCTGGACTTCGTTATAGCTATAGAGGTGCAACTCCTCTAGCTTCGACTCGAATTAGTAACTCAATTGGTAGAGGACTTCCCTGTCACGGAAGTAGGTGCCGGTTCGATGCCGGTCTAGTTCGCCTTAAGGAAAAGTCGCCAAAGGTAAGGTAAGATATTTGCTAAATATTGTGTTTACACCTGGGTGTTCGAGTCACCTCTTTTCCGTCTTGTAGAGTAAAAAAAGTGAGGATATTATAATAAAGAGTATAGTTTAATGGTAAAACAGAAAGCTTCAACCTTTAAATTCTTAGTTCAATTCTAAGTACTCTTGATAGGTTTAGCTAAGCTAGTTTAATTAAGCCGAATTAAGCGGGGTAGTTGTTTATAACAAATTAATGTAATGTGGCGATGCTTGCTACGCAGCGGGGAGAGTACTAATAATAGTTATATAATATAATTATGTATGTATTAAAGCCCTTTTTATTTCTAATTTCACCTTTACGTAAGAGGTATCTAATAATAATTATTATGAATAGCGATAAATATTTATTTTTATTAAATGAAATCTATACAAATGGTTATACTGATTACATATTAGACATTATTTCAGGTTTAGCCGTTATTTCTGGTATATCTGTAATTATAAGTAAAAATCCTATAGTGTCAGTCTTACATTTAATAGCTTTATTTGCTTATGTTTCTTTTTATTTAATTATAATAGGTTTAAATTTTATAGGTTTATCTTATTTAATAGTATATATAGGTGCTGTATCGATATTATTTTTATTTATTCTGATGTTAATAAATATTAGAACAAGTGAACTTCAAAGTAATACTAGTAATAGTATCCCTTTAACAATACTTATTGGAATAGTTATTAGTTATTTTTTATTTCAAATGTTGCCTTATGGTATTTTAATATCAAGTCATTTAAATGACAGCAATTTAAATGAAAATCTATATACTATACAAATAGCGGGAGGGCAAGATAATAATATTAATGGTCTTAACGCTGATAAAAATGATTTATTCTTTATAACATCTAAAATATGAGATGGAGCGCTAGCAGAAAGTAATCATATTACGGCTATAGGTAATGTCATGTACACGAATTACAACATATGATTAATAATAGCTAGTTTTATACTTTTATTAGCAATGGTAGGAGCTATTGTTATAACTATTAAGCCTAGAAAAAATTAATAATTCAATTCAAGCCAGAGTTAGCGAGACTAGTTAGTAACTATATACTCTTAAATTAATAAAATTAAAAGAAATTAGCTCAATGGTAGAGCAACCGTTTTACACACGGAAGGTTAGGTGTTCGAGTCACCTATTTCTTATCCTTCGAGCTAGGTCTGGAGACCAGACATTGGGTATGGACTGAAGGGCTAATATGTAATAAGTGAAAGATTCTTTAACTGGTAAAGTGCATTTTTTATAAGAATGATATTCAATAAAAAATATCCCCCCTAATTTATTAGGCCGCTGGACGTTGGGCTGCCGGATACTTATCTTGGAGGGATTGGGGATTTTGAAATATATTAAAAAAAAATAAGAAATATTTTCTTAAAAAAAAATAAGAAATATATAAGTTATAGTTTAATCGTAAAACATCTTATCTACAGGTTTTTCTCATATGAAAGGAGACGAGCTACGCTTGGTTCCTATGTTATAAAATGGACTCCATTTTATAATTAATCTTTAGTTTAAGGTAAAGGGAATATTTAGGTTCAAATCCTAATAACTTAACATGAAAAGAATAGAAATAATAATGATATATATAAGTTTTACTCTTTATCTAATAAAAGAGTTATTGCGTGGCAACCCCTGTCTGCATTTCAGAAAAGCTAAAGTGGGTGGTGTAAATACCGGGTACGATCTTGGCTCTTTTTTTTTGTTAAAAAGGGTAGCGGGGTTTGGCAGGTATAGTCAGAATAGGATTTTCATTCGGTAGAGTACCCTTAATCGCAAATACATTAACACGAACACGCAGGTATTTATCTAACATGAGTCAAGTGAACCTTCAAATATTGTCGTTAATATTTTCTCCTGATTTTAAACCTGTTAAATTATATGATAATATGTTAGAGGGATCCATCAAAAAAAGATATAATAAAAGAATTTAAAGATAAAACCATTATCTATATGTTTTTTAATAAAATTCCGGAGGGAATATACATAGGTAGCGGGTTACAAGGTAGTCGACGAATAAGTAGTTATTTCAGTCCATCTGTTCTCAAAAGTACAACACGTAGTCAAATTTATAATAGTTTAATTAAGTATGGTCACAATAATTTTAGCTTAATTATTCTAGAGGTTTGTGATTTATCACTCTTAACCTGTTTAAAGGCGAAAAATAAAGCTTACTTAGATAGAGAGAGTTATTATATTTCGTGTGCCCTAGGTAATTACGGAGAAAAGGTAATGAATATCTTAAGTACAGGAGGATCTAACTTAGGTTATACACATACTGCAGAAAGTAAATTAAAAATGGTGTATACAGCGCGAGCTGCGAATTAAAAGCAGGAGAACTGAACAGTATGTTTAATAAAAAACAATTAGAGGAAACAAAAAAGGCCATTAGCTTAGCTATGAAAATATGAGGAGGTCACCAACAAACCGAGAAAACTAAAGTAAAAATTAGTGAAGCTCATAAAGGAAAAGTTCTATCTCAAGAAATAAAGGATAAAATTAGTTTAACTTCAAAAAATAGAACTGTATCTGAAGAAATTAAGGCCAGGCTGAGCCTGGCAATGCTTAATAAAATCCCCGGGTTAGAAACACAAGAAAAATGTGCAAAAGTCATAGCAAGGCTACTATGGTGACAAATATTACTAATAATCAAATGACAATGTATTCTTCTATAAAGGAGGCTGCATTGGATTTAAATACAACTAGTACAAAAATCAGGAGACACATCGAAAAAAAGACAGTTATGTTTGATTTATATCTTATAACTATTTATTAAAACAATTAATATAAATATCACGGAATCATTCCTCGTTCCTTCGGAGGCAAAGTGGGGTGGGCGTGATATTTGTCAGATTCCTTAACTTAACTGGTTAAAGTGCATTTTTGATAAGAATGATACCAGCGTTCGAGTCGCTGAGGAATTATGGGTGTTAAATGCTTAATAGTGATATAGCGATGCTTAACCAATATTATGGTTGTACGCTAATTACAATTTAGAATTAAAGAGAATTGACCGAGTGGTTTAAGGTGATTAGTTTGAATTTAATTATGGGTTATTCTCATCATAGGTTCGAATCCTATATTCTCTGCATATTATTTATAGTAATATTAATGAAATTAAAGTCTATCGTCGTTGACGATGGTATTATATAATGAGGTATTTACTGTATATAGATACATGTTTCAATTCTTAGTCTATGTTATGTTTATTCTGAATATACAATTTGAAAAGGATAATAATAGACAAATGTTTTGTTTCAACGATTATAGTTTAACGGTAAAACTCCCGTCTTCCAAACGGATTTTGTGAGTTCGAATCTCACTAATCGTAAATTATTATGGTAATATGGTTACTAGTATTGAAAGGTTTTTTATAAATATTAAGATAGTTGTGGCATGGTGATCTGATTTATAATTAGTTAATTACAGGATATAAATTTAGAGTGGAGAAAATAGTCTTAAATATTTTTTCTTTTAAATTCAAGTAGTTTTCAGCGAAGTAGCGAAGCACTCTTTATGTATTTACAGTAAAAAGTGAATATAAAAGTGAAATTCATAAATCAAACCAAACCTGACAACAAATAGTTTTCTCTATTATATAATATGTGCATAGAGAGTTGGCTGAGTGGTTTAAAGCGGTTAGCTAGAGTCTAATTAATAATTTTTATTCATGCGTTCGAATCGCATACTTTCTGTAAATAATAGTCCAAAATAATAATTTATTATAGAAAAAATCTATATTTAATATATAATATAATTAGTATTAGCTTTCAGGGTTTATTTTATAGATTTAATTTAGTAATGTGGATGATTAAGATTTAAATTATTTTAATAAGTATTTTAAATAAGCTTTTATGGAATAGTTAGTAGATCTAATTCTTTTTTTTTAGTTTATTTTAATAGGAAGAGATAGGAAGAAACAATATAATTAGTTTATATTACTATATATTACACTAATAATATTATTTGTATTTAAGTAAATGTAATATAATACGGTACTATAGGATACGCTTTAAGAAAAGGGAATAAAATATAGAAGTGTATCCTTATATATTATTTTAATATAATGATTGTTATTATAATAACAATTCCAAAATCAAAGTATTATATAGTATATATACTATACGGGTTAGAGTCAGATTGGTTACGACGTTCCATTTGGGGTGGAATTTTTCTGTGTTCGAGTCACAGTAACCCGACAAATTCTTTTTTAGAATTGTCTAAAAATAAATAGAAATATAAATGATATAAAGATATAAGTATATATATTATTGATATACGAGTATATAAAGAGACTATTATGGAAATTGCTGCTATGTATTAAAGAGATGTTTTTAGATTATGTTTGTTTTTTTTTTTACCACCACCAAAACATATGAACTCTTAGAGAAATTCTTTAATAAACGAAGTGAACTGAAATATCTTATTAACTTCAGGAAAAAAAATCAAACGAGATTCTATGATTAGTGTGAACTAAAATAGAGTAGCCTATTTAAATAAGTAAAATGGCCTTAAAGCTGTTTGAATTTTATGGGGAACCTTCCTCAAAGGCTATAATATAATACATAAGCGACAGAGTAAAGTACCGTGAGGGAACCGTTTTTGAAATAGTAGTTTTATAAGCAGCTCATGCTTTAATAAAAGGCTAGAGCGTACCTTTTGCATAATGGGTCACCAAGTTAACATTAGATGCGAGCGATAAAAATTTAGGTATTTATATATACAGTCTAATATAATTTCTAATTACATCTGAGTGTATGTTTACTTAATGTATATGATACATAATACATGGTGAATTTTAATATAAATATATATAATATATATATGCGTAGTTAAACCGATCATTAAAATAATGAAAAGTGTCTAAAGTTAGACCCGAAGCCTGGTGATCTTACTATAGTCAGGGCTATAAAGGTCCGAACGGGTTATCGTTGCAAAGATATCCGAAGAACTATGGTAAGCAAGTGAAAGACAATACTGACTAGGATAGCTGGTTTTCTGCGAAACCTATAATAGTAGGCAGTTTAAGTAACATCTTAGTAGGTACAGAACTTAATCTCATACAAGATGTATATTATCCTAAATCTTTTTTTATGAAATACATTTTTTTTTGTAAACATCGGGGGATCGTGAAGATTTTATCGGTGAGTATGTAGACTCGGAATGGCAAAGATGGATCTTGAATTATCGGACATAGAATGATAAGGTTGTATGTCAAAAGGGAAACAGCCCAGAACAAAGTAGTTAAGGTTCCAAAATTATTATTGAGTGAAATTAAGAAAGTTTTTATATAAGTCGACAAGAAGATAGGCTTGGAAGCAGCCATAATTTAAAGACCTCGTAACAGAGCACTTGTTAAATCTTAAAAGCATCGAAAATTTATCGGATCTAAATAATATACCGAGACTTTGTCCATAAATAACATTAATATTAATGTTATTTGATGGGGTAGCAGAACGTTGAGTTAATATTGGACTTTTTTTTTTTAAAGAAAACTATAGGACAACTCAAGTGATAATGGTGACATGAGTAACAAAAAAGAAGGGCTAAACCCTCTCGCCTAAAGCTTATGGTTTAAAGAAAAGTAACGGCCTCTAAGTTTATAATCTGAAGATTGTGACGATGAGAAAATCTTATTACTTTTAAGGACAACATTTTTTTACGTGGGAAATGTGCTGGAAAAGTAAGTAATCTAAAACCGTACCTAAAAACTGACACAAGTAAGCTAGTAGAGAATACGAAGGCGTAAATGAGACAACAATCATAAAGGAACTCGGCAAACTAACTACCGTAACTTAGGGATAAGGAGGGCTCATTCGTCTCGATTAATACGAGTAAAAAGGAAGAAGCATAAAATGTTGTTGTACGACTGTTTAATTAAAACAAAGCACTTTGCAAAAGATGAGAAATCTAAGTATTGAGTGTGATTTCTGCCCGATGCCGGCTGGTTAACGAATTTTTTAAATTGAAAGGTTTGATTTTAGAGGAACCCCCGGTTAATGGCGGCCTTAGCGTGAGGGTCCTAAGGTAGCGAAACGCCTTGGCCGTTAAATGCGGTCTTGCATGAATGATGTAACGATACAACAGCTGTCTCTATGATTGACTCAGTGAAATTGGAATAACTGTGCAGATACAGTTTACCTCTAGGTAGACGAGAAGACCCTATGCAGCTTTACTATTACTAATTATTGAGTATGATCCCGGATTTTTCTAGTGTATAAGGTAATCGATAAGATATAATTGAAACACCTTTATAATTCTGTCATATTATTAAACCTTGCTTTAGTAAGGGACAATTGCTAGGAGATAGTTTATGTGGGGCACAGACCCCATAAAGAGTAAATGGGTGTGTCTAAAATAAAAAATTAATGTTTGCGATTTTTCTTTTATAGTAATCCTATTTAGAATCATTTATGTTCTATTCATAGAATGTAATACATATAACTTATATGTATATATAGTCCTTGGATACAGTGTGAAAGTTATATATGTATTTATTTGCATATTAATTTCGATGAAGTTAGGTAAGATTTTATTTATAGAGAAATTAGATGTAATAAAAAAAATATTTTGAGAATTAAACTCTAATATTTTTATAGTTATTATTTTTTAATAATAATAATGTTTATTACTTGTAAAGCTTAATGGCTTAATCTTGCCTTACTGTTTGATTAACAACAAATCTTACAGTCGCGTAAGCGGGGCATAGGATCACAAGATACAAAAAGGAAAGATCTTGGATTTTTGGAAAAGCTACGCTAGGGATGTTTGTCCTTCAATATTAAAAAAAAAATAATTGAGAAAATATTGGGTTAATTTCAAAAATTACTTTTTAGCCGGCTACTCGTTACTTTATAAAAATAAGACTTGCTACGCTGCGATAAAGTAAATTTGAAGCGAAATTTATCTTAGCATTTAGTATAAAGATAAAAACGTTCAACGACTATAAGGTGAGTAATGCTAACAATAATCCTTTGTTAATGCCCAACTTTCTTTTTTTTTTTTTATGTATAAAAATATGTAAAATAGTGAATAAAATTATTTATGAAAAAAAATACTATCAAATTTATAAGTATATTTAGTAAATATATTAAAAATAATAGTAAAATTATACCCTCTAAGGTAAAAATATCTGATGTAGGTAATACAAAGTATTTTCCTCCTGTATCTAAAGAATGAAAAAATAGTATTTATGTTTTCAACCCTAAGAATTTAAAAAACTTTCCTATGTATGATATAAATATTAATTATTTAATTAAAAAATTTTTCAATTTACAATTTAACTATAAATTTTTATTCAAAAAATATAAACCTTACAGACTTAGATCTTTTTCTTTGAATAAAATATATGCAAGTAAAGCCGAAATAAAGCATACTAATAATAAAGCTATTTTGACTGTGTATGTGTATAATCGAGAAAAGATATCTTTATTAAAAAAAATAAAAATCTTGAAGAAAGGTTTTTATAATAAGGTTAAACTACTAATTTATAAAAATAAAGAAATATTCTTTTATAACGTAGAAGATACTAATCTTATATATAATAAAGCAATTAAAGCTTTATTATATAAAAACCTTAAACTTATCAGAAAATATAAATTGAGATTAAGTCTTAATAAATATAAATTCGAAGAAAAACTTTTATATAAATTAAAAAATTTTATTATAAAATATTATAATAAAAAAGTAGAATTTAATATTGTTAATATTAGATCTGTGGTTTTCCATACTGATTTTTTTACTAAAATATTAACATCTAAACTTTTAAACAGGAAAGCTAACATATTAGCCGCGATGGATACTATTTTGAATAAAGTGGTTTTACCCAAAGTAAATAGAATAGTAGAAAAAAGTTTAGAAAAAAAAAGTCTTAATTTACTGGAAAATAAATATAAATATCTAAATTTAAGTTTTATATTAAATAAAAATAATAATTTATCAAAAGTATTAAACAAATTATATCATAGTATAATTATGGATTATTATAACAATAATTTAAATAAAGACTTTTTCAGGATATACGAAATTATATTTAATTCTATAAACTATAAAAATATGGCAGGTGTAAGACTTGAGGCTAAAGGTAGATTGACTAAAAGATACAGAGCGGATCGTGCAGTTTTTAAAGTTAGATGAAAAGGGGGACTAAAAAATCTAGATTCTTCATACAAAGGGTTATCTACACAAAATTATAGAGGGTATGCAAAACCTAATCTGGATTATTCAATACTTACATCTAAGAGGAGGATAGGTGCTTTTGCCGTAAAAGGTTGGGTTTCAGGTAAAAAGTAATGTAATAGTTTTTATATTCTAAAAAATACATAAAAAAAAAAAAGAAATGAAGAAATAGTCTGAACCATTTTGTGAAAGATGGAAATAAATTAATATGATAACAAGTTGAACAGGCTAATTTGCGCAAGAGTGTACATAATGAGTGCGCGGTTTGGCACCTCGATGTCGGCTTAACTTATCCTCATGGACGCAGAAACTATGTAGGGTACGACTGTTCGTCGATTAAAAAGTTACATGAGCTGGGTTAAATACGTCGTGAGACAGTATGGTTTCTATCTTCTAGAGGGAGTTAGAATAAAACAAAGATTAACCTTGTACGAAAGGAACATGGGACACTATTGTTATACCCTGGCTGTATACCAGTTTTATTAACCAATGGTTTACCTGTTGTTTATATGCCTGATATTAATTATTAATATTGAAACAATATTAATATATAGGATAATTATATTAATTATCCGGGGATGTTAACGTCACTTTACTAAATAAATAATATAAGCACGGCAGGAAAGCTAAGTTAGTCCAAGATAAGTGCTGAAAGCATATAGGCACGAAACTTACTTTGAGATATTTCTTAAATATACGTAATATAATATTACATTAATAGGCCTAGATTGTAATAATTTAGAGATTTTAAGACATTAGGTACTAATTTTATAAGCAACTATATAGTTAATATATCTTATTTATATTTTAAAAATTTATGCCTAGTTAGCCGCGGGCTGGTTAAAGCTGAAAAACCCCGATCCGCGAGGGGTAGTTATAGCAGAAAGCTATACGTTAGTATTCATACGTAAATGCTCTTATATATAATAAAACAAATGAAAAAAAACTTTTACAATTCGGCCTTGGCCTCAAAAAATAGAATATTAAAGTTGTATACTTTAAATTCAGATACTTCTTTAAATAGAAGTATACAATTCTACCAAAAAAATCTCCCGTTATTTTATGAATGATTAGCAGGATTTATAGATGGGGGAAGGAAATTTCCAAATTAACCCTTTAAAAGGAAAAAGTGGTGAAATAGTTAAATTTTCTTTTATGTTTAATATTAACCTTCATGTTGACGATATAGATGTTTTACATAGTATATCTAAGATATTAGGTATAGGATCTGTTACTTCAGATACTACAAATCCGGGTAAATACGTATATTCTTATAGAATTAATAAGCAATCAGAGTTGTCCAAATTAATTGGTATTTTAAATTCTTAAAAAAAAAATGGTGTAAAATATTTGGATTTTTTAGATTTTTCTAAAGCTTATGATTTATATTTTAATAGACCTAGTCGTAGTATTACACCTGATGTAATTGAAGAGGTATTAAAATTAAAAAATGGGATGAATAGACAAAGAAATAACTTCAATAGACCTATACCAATAAATATTACAGATTACTGGTTATTAGGTTTAATTGAGGGTGAAGGGTCTTTTCATCTAATAAGATCAAGATTGGTACCTATTTTTGCTATAAAAATGGTTTCAGATCAAGAACCTATTATGTTAGCTATAAAAGAATTTTTAACTAAAAGATTAGATTTTGATAAATATTCCTTATTTAAATTAAATAATTCAAAGTTAATAAGTATAAATTATGTACCTTCTAAGGGAAACTCTAAACCTCAAGTTTTTATAGGTATTGAAAATGTTAGAATTTTATATAATTATCTTTTACCATTTTTAAAAAATTTACCCTTTTTATGAATGGTATCAACCCACCAAAAAATTAAAGGATTTTAATGATCTAGTACTTATTTGTTATATAATTTATCATAAAATATATAGAAATGATGAAATGAAAGATTTAACTTTAAAATTAAGCAATAATATGAATAATTTGAGATTATCTAGCAGTAAAGATGAAAAAGATATTATTACTACATCAGAAATAGAAACATTATTATTTGCTGATCCTATCTCTGTACCTTTAAATGATGGAAGATTATTAGATCTAATGACCTATAAATTAGAAAGTGGTCTTAAAGGAGGTTCGGTATTTGAAATAATTAATAATAATTCAGGTGAAGTTACTTTAGCTGAGAGTTTAGAAGAGTGTGCTTCTATAATAGGAGTCACAAGAAATCTTCTATCCAAGGCTTTCTCTTCATCAGCTGATTCATCTTTTATTTCAGAAATATCTATAGATAAATATAAAATAAATAGACTAGGTATATTTTTGAAATTACCTCGCTAGCTATATAGATGAAGTCCCAATTTGCGGGAGATATAGTATTAATAAACAATTAAGTATATTAATTAGTAAAATGAGTGGGAATGAAGTATAACTCATTTTATGCCTAGTTAGCATAAATAGTAATGCGATTGTTTTGTAATCAATATAAGCAAGTGCGATACTTGCACTGGGCTAGCTACTAGTTATGAATTAGTAATATGCAGCACAACAACATGTATACATAGTTATAACAGATAAAAATTATTGTATTAATCGAAGGAGTTCGATTTCGACGCACGCTAAAAGTTAAATAAAGTAAATTATAAGGATTAGTAGTCAAGTGGTACGACATAGCTCTTTCAATGCTAGCATCGCAGGTTCGATTCCTGCCTAGTCTAGCCAGTTAAATTATATGTATATGTATATATATAATTCTAGTAATATAGTAACTTTGACTGGTTTATGCGTAAAAAAAAATTCATTTATTGTATTGTATTATAAAGGTAATTTTGAGGCGCAGCCATAATTGCATTTATATGTAATTATTGAGGCTATAGCCCAATGGGTGGTAGAGCGTACTGCTCATAACAGTAATTTACTCTAATTAGTTATAGAAATGAAAAAAAAATTATCACCTTTCGCCTAGGACTAGCGCCTGGGCTAGGCAGGAGGGTGAAATAAAAAAAATTTTTTATTTATTAAATAAAGGATAATAGGTAGCTATTTTATTAGCCTTATCTAAGGTTCGACCCCTTAGTATCTTTGTGGGAAATATACTATTATTAAAAAAAAGGGACAGTTAACCTTTCAACCCGAGGAATGAAAGGTATATTTAAAAATGTAGGTTTATTTTTTATAGCAATAGACTGGGCGGCAACTTTCTGTAGTCGCCTGGGCTGCTGTGCCGGTGTATCTTATGAGACTTTACGTAGAATAAGAGGTTATTCTACGACTTCTTTCAACAATTCCCTTAAACATTATTCGAATTTAAATCAATTATCTTTTATTGAATGGTTTAGAGGATTCACAGACGCTGAAGGTTATTTTTTAATTGCTAAGGTGGGTGGTAACAGCTTTGCATTTAGATTTATAATAATACTACATAAAGACGATTTAAATTTATTAAATTTTATTAAAAATTTTTTTAAAATAGGTAACGTCTTGGTTGATCCTACGTACGTAGTGGGAATCAGCTTATTTTAAAGTTACATCCCCCCCCCTTCGGGGCCTTCAAATTATGAAATAATTGATGGTAAGATTTTTATTAAATCATTAAATAAATTTTTACCTAATGAAGCAGCGAAGTAGCGAAGTAGCAAGCAGCAAGCAGCAAGCAGAAAAAAACATAAGTAGAACTTCAAGATAAAGAAGGATTAGTTTTTAAAACATTCGATTCAAAGAATCAATGTGCAGAATTTTTAGGTTTAAGTACTGTATCTAAGAGAAAAATAACTAATTCACCAGTTATATACAAAAATCAAGAATATTTTATTATTTAGTTAATTTTAAATTATTAAATAATTAATTTTAAATTATTTAATAAGAGGCTATAGCTTAATTGGTAAAGCATACTACTCATGATAGTACTTTTGAGTGTTCAAGTCACTTTAGCCTTATAAATTAAAAATTTGCGGGTTAGTGTAATAGTTAACATTTTTAGCTCATGTCTAAAAGAAAAAGGTGCAAATCCTTTACCCGCATGTATATATATATACAAACAATTATAATTGTATTTAGGTTATATAATGAATATACCCTATAATATATCCGAGTGCTGGTATGGTAGACTGCAAGAAGATTAATTAGTCGGTTAGGCAACCAACAAGATTTAATGAAGGTTGTTTTAAGGGTGGGTAATGTAATGTTTGTATTATTGATTTTATTGGTTTTGTGGATTATAAATATATTAGAAATATAGTTTTTATATTACTATGTTTGATGACAAAAGTCAGGTTGCTCCCTTAAAGGGCTACTCTAAAAAAAAAAGTAATATATACAAGTAAAATGTCAAAGTTATTTGTATATAATAACCTGAGTGCTGGAATGGTAGACAGTATTCTAGCTGGAGTATTTGCCTAAGCTGTACGTGTGTGGTGTGAGTACTATACTTTTGCTAATAAAAAATACCATACTTTAGGGTATAGGTATATTATTTAATAAAAGAATAATAACCTTGGAGTGATAAGGTTAAATTGTATATAGTAGGATAAATGTAGTATTAGTATTTACTTATTAAGTAAAAACCCTAGTGCTGGAATGGTAGACAGAAACTTCTTAAGAAAGTTCGATTAAATTCGTGGGTGTTCAAGTCACTCTTAGGGTAATGAAAAAGAATTATATATACAAAAACAAAGGGAAAGTTATGTTTTCAACCCTAGGAATGAAAACTAGAATTACGTGCTGGAGCTTTTATTCGACTAATGCTGATGTGATTACAACAAATTCGCTAGTAAAAATTGAACCTGTAGTTATTTATCTTAATGCGGATACTCAAAAATTAACTATAATATCCGATAATAAAAACAAAGTGGGGATATACAGATGAATTAATACACTTAATCAAAAAACTTATGTAGGGTCATCTCTTAATTTATCTTTAAGATTTAAATCTTATTTTTCTATATCTTATCTGGAGAGGATAATTTAAAAAAACCAGAGTCTCATTTACAGGGCTTTACTTAAGAATGGTTATTCTAATTTTAGGTTGAAGATTTTAGAGTATTGTGATCCTGATCTAGTTTTAGAGAGAGAACAATATTATTTAAATACACTTAACCTTGAATATAATATTTTAAAAACAGCAGGTTCTTTAAAAGGGTTTAAACATAGCGAGGCTACTATTGAGCAAATAAGAAAAATAAAAAAATAATCTAATAGAAAACAACCAAAAGAGGAAAGAATCAGACAAGTGAATTCATTATTGAAAGGAGAGTCTACTATTGTCATTAATCGCGTTACAGGTGAAAGTACATCTTTTATCTCAGGTAGATAAGCTGCAGTATTTCTCGGTATACATCCAAACTCTATAGCTAAATCTATTCAAATGAAAAGGTTTTTTCTTAAATAAAGGATATCTTGTCTATAAATCTTCTACTACTGCGGATGAAATCTTTAGTCTTGAAAGTTATAAAGAAGCTATAAATGTAAAGGATCTTATCTTAAAGCCTAAACATTCTGAAGCCCCTAAGGAGTTAATACGTAAAGCTAACATAGATAAAACTCTTTCTGTGCTACGCAGAAACTAAACAAAAAATATCTTTAAATAGTAAGAATGCTAAACCCGTATTGGTGACTAATAATGAGACTAAGGAAACGTTAGAATTTCTATCTGCAGTATCTGCAGGGAAATTTTTAAATGTAGATGAATCTTACGTACGTAGATGTATAAGTAGTAATAGATCCTCTCGTAGAGATGATCACACTATATCTAGAAAGTATACAAGTTAGACTAGCTTGAGTATAGGCTATATTTTAAGAGGTTAAGTGTAACCTTAAATGTATTGACGCTTTGTATAATAATCTCAGTCTTCCTGAGAGAAGTTTAGAAGGTAGATATGTAAGTTTTGCTGACTAATAGCTGGGAACGTTAATCGTTCATAGCTCCTATGAGTAAAATATCCAGGAAGGATATTTAAGAATTTTCCTTAAAAAGAATAAACGAAGTAGTTATATGTATATATATATAGGGGATATAGTCTAATTTGGTAAAACACTGACTTTGCACGTCGGATTTCCAGGTTCAATTCCTGGTATCTCCATAAGCCGCCTGACAAGCACCCACTTCGTGGGGGCAGAGTATTGAAGCTACTTTGGTTGTAATTTCAAGGGAAGGTGTTGCGAAGATAGGTACGCGAAGTTTGCTTACATTTTACAAACCCTAGGGAAATTAAGGATTTTTTAAGATCTAATAATATAATAAAAAAAATAAATGAAAACACAAGTTATTATTAAAAAACTGGATGCGTGATTTGTTACGGGTATCACGGATGGAGAGGAAAGTTTTATAGTTAGTATTACTGAAAATAAAAAACTAAATATAGGTTGAAAAGTTCAACTCATGTTTAGCATCAAGTTACATTTAAAAGATAAACTATTATTAGAACAGATTCGTAATTTCTGAAATGGCTAGCCTGCGGAGGAAATATTGAAGTAAAGGATAATTCTTGCGTATTTGTTGTTTATTCCTTGGATCAACTTCGTGATCTCATAATTCCTCATTTTGAAAAATATCCTTTAACTCAAAAGTTGGCGGATTTGTTCGTTTGTTCGTTTGTTTGATTGTTCATAAAGTTTTTTTTTAAGAACATCTTACTCTTACTGGGCCAGAGGCTATTATTAGAAAAAAAAAATTGCTATGAATTTAGGCCATTTACAGGAAGAAAAATTTAAAGCTGTTTTTCCTAATATTAATAATTTAAAAATGGAAAGACCTTTAATTAATACTATGGAAATTCCATACCCGCAGTGAATGGCTGGGTTTGTTTCAGCTGAAGGTTGCTTCTTTGTTAAAATAGCCAAGTCTAATACGGCTAAGTTAGGTATTCGTACAGAATTAGTCTTTATAGTAACTCAGCATATTAGAGATAGCTTATTGCTTAATTTATTTAGAAATTATTTTGGCTGTGGTAAATGCTATATTTCTAATCGAGAATCTATCGATTATAGAGTTTTTAGTTTTTCAGATACATTTAATAGGATAATCCCATTTTTCTTCGCCCCCACGGAGTACGGAGTACGGAGTACGGAGTACGGAGTACGGAGTACGGAGTACGGAGTACGGAGTACGGAGTACGGAGTACGGAGTACGGAGTACGGAGTACGGAGTGGGTGAACATAATATTATAGGTGAAAAGCCAAGGATTTAAACGATTTTTGTTTGGTTGCTAATTTAATTAAGGATAAGAGTCATTTAACGTCAGAAGGTTTAGATAGAATACGAGATATTAAAGCTAATATGCGTTCTAGCTAGCTTGTATGGTATTTCATAGGGAAACCGTAAATATAGGATATTTAATTCTTAGCTTCGCATAATAAATTAGAGGGGGAGCCCAGCTCCTTCGAACGCAATGAAGGAGTGGGGAATATTTAGTCAAAGTAGCTCAATTGGTAGAGCGAAGCATTGAAGCTGCTTAGGTTGTCAGTTCAAGTCTGGCCTTTGACAAGTAATACTTATTGGATACTCCAATATTTAGCGTCGTACTCCATGTTCCGTACAAAAATAAGACTTCGTATAATGCGAAGTTTCAGTTTTGATCCGTAGTTCATCGAGAGACTTAGGCATAAAAGTATAAATGGGTGTGCTGGAATTGGTAGACAGGTTCCGTTTAGGCCGGAATGGTTGGAAAACAACTGTGCAAGTTCAAGCCTTGTCACCCATAAATTCTAATAATTAAAAATAAAATTTATTAAAAATAATTAGATAGGCTAATAGTATTTAGAAAGTGTATATACTAATTTAAGGGGTCTTAAATTTATTTGATATGTTGTAGACTAAACACCTATACAATGGTAGGAGTACTAATATTTATTGTAGGAGTACTAAAATTTATTAGCGGCCTATATGATGAAATGGTCAATAAAATAACGGCATGGGTATAATTTGGTTCGAATCCAATCGTTATTAATGAAAAGAATATTAATAAAAAACATAAGAGCGAACTTTGCCCTTTTAACGCAAGAAACAAAGGGGCACCGTTGGAATTATTTAATTGGGTACATGTCGGATAATAGGATTAGAGGTTTAGCATCTCTTTCTTTTTTCCCAGGGGGAATAGGAGCTACTGCCTCAGGTAACCCTGAGGTTGAATTAGGTAAAGAATTTAGTCACCCCCTCTTTCCGCTGGCGCGAAGCTATGCTATGGGGGGAACTACGATGCTGAATTTATTGAATGGTTTAGGGGTTTTACAGATGCAGAGGGTTGTTTCATGATTGTTCATTTAAGGGATAATTTTTGAAGGTTTAGGGGTTTTACAGATGCAGAGGGTTGTTTCATGATTGTTCATTTAAGGGATAATTTTTGAAGGTTTAGTTTTGAAATAAAGTTACATAAGGATGATTTAAATGCTTTAGAAAAAATTCAGTAAATGTTAGGGATAGGTAATATTTATGTTTCAGGTAGTTCTTGTCGTTTAAGAATCCCTTGTAACAAAACAACAAGAAATAAAAAAAAATTCTTTAAATTTTTAGCGAATTTCCTCTTAATTCAATTAAAGAATTGAATTTTCAAGATTGTGTGACTCCGTACCAAAAAAAGCTTTTTTTATCTATACAGATAAATCAGAGGTTTCTGATTTTTTCCTTAGCTCTGCGGAAGGAAAAAAAAAGGGGGTCGGGCGAAAAGGTAGTGTTAGCAGCCCACAAGAATAAAATTCTTGAAAGTATCAAAAATGGTATGAATACTAAAAGAGTTCTTGATACAGAAGATAGTAGAAATATTCGTATTACTCCTTCTTGACTTTTAGGTTTTGTAGAAGGAGATGGTTCCTGATTTGTAGGGGATTTTAATTCTAAAAGTAAATATCAAATGTTGTTTTCAATATCTCAATCTACTAAAGATTTAGTTTTAATGTCAAAAATAAAAGAATATTTTGACAATTTAAGCGGATGTTATGAAGAAGTAGCCAAATTACCTTTAACTAGTGATAATAGAGGTATGTTAAATTTAGTTATTAGTAAAAAAAATTTTATATCTGAAAAGTTAATACCTTACTTTTTAGCTTTAAATTGGTATACTAAAAAAGAAAAAGATTTTAAGGATTTCATTTTAATTTTTAAGTTAAAAGAATTAGGTTATCATTACGCAGAGGAAGGAAAAGAGATGATTGAGCTATTAAAAAATCAAATGAATAATAGATTAACTACTAGTGAGTTAAATCATAATATTGATAAAGAGGAATTAATTTTAAGAATTAATGAATTATTGAGTAAGGGTTCTAATTATGAAGAACAATCAGACGGTGCGGTTTTAATTAAATCCACGAGTAGTATTTTAAGAAGATTAAAAAAGTCAATTTCAGTTTTAGATGAAAATGGAAATTTATTGTATGAGTTTGATTCTATGGAAAAATGTGGAAAATTATTTAATACATCTCATGCGACTATTAGACGAAGATATAGAGATGGTAAACCTTTTAAACATGAAAACAAAGTAATTTATTTTAAATAACTTTTACTAATAATAGCTGTTTATTTCAGCATTCCCATTAAAAAAGAATAAGTGCTCTAATTCTAAAGACTAGGGCTAGTACAAGCTAATTTTTACTATTTAGGGTGGTGTTGGTGGTATCCATCCACCCACCCTAATAATATGTTGTAGACTAATTAGGTACGTCATAAATTTTTGGTATTTACAATTGAGTGTCAATCACTCCCAACATAATTTTTGGTATTTACAATTGAGTGTTCGAATCACTCGACATAATCTTTTTTAATAAATTGACTAACTTTATTTAAATTTAAAAATAGTTAACTTAACTATAGGATTTTGGTTGAAAAATGTACGATTTTTTTTTTATTGCATACTTCGTATGCAGCGTACACAGAAAAGGGTAATAATTAAATAAAAGATTAATTAAAAATAATAATAATTATTATTATAAGGATAATATAGCTCAATAGGTAGAGCGACTGTATGTGGCACAGTAGGTTCTCTGTTCAAATCAGAGTATTGTCCCAGCTGACTGAAAAATAACATTATAATAAAAGACAATTAATACTCTTTAATTTATGAAAAATTTTGTATTTAATAGTTAAAAGGCAGTCAGCTAAGGAAGAAAGTAGTATTTCATAGAGCCAGAAATAAATCAATTAAGTACGGTTACTTGGCTTACTACTAGCCAGATTGCGAGGAAAATGGTTTTCCTAGTTTTCCTATTACATGCTTGAGTAGTTTAGTGGTTAAAACCTTAATTTCATACATTAAAGACGAGAATTCGACTTTCTCCTCAGGCTGAGTGCATAATGTGCATTCTTTTTTTTTCTGCAGTGCGCGCCCACATTATGCGCATATCTCTAGCCAGGCGTGTACCGTTGCGGAGTTGGCAGGTTTTATATTTTACATTGATATTTTAGAACTTACTCATGATAATAATCTCTATACTATCTTTATTGCTCTCAGCTTCCGTTACTTTAAGACGAGATATGTCTATTCTGTTCAATAGGGTTACAATTATAAGTTTAATATATTGTATATTATATGATACGATGTGTTTATCTTTTATAAGTAAAGGTATAGGTTTACATGGAGGTTTATTACATATAACTAATATAACACAAATATTTCATATATTTGTTTTTTTTATTAGTATATTAATATTGCAATTAACAAGTTTTTATCCTGCTTGGCGATCTAGGAAATCGTCATCGTGGGACAAACTGCCAAATTCCGGGGACACCTTAAAGCTTCTGATACCAAGCCAGGTACGAAAGTGCTTGAGTGGTTGAACTAATTACTCAGGTATGGTAATAAGTCAGATGATGATCGAAAGAGAAATAGGTTATCGCGGATCTAAGTCAATTACTGGTTTAAACGTCCCACAAGCCATAAATAAACCAGTAGTTGTAAAAGAGCAACGAGTAGACGGTAGTTATAATGCGGCTAAAGCAGCATTATTAAGGTGTACTCTAATGGGTTTTGAAAGAAACTATCAAACCGGAATCCTTTCTAATTACATAAATACACAGAGATGTTTTTCTTCTTTATCGACTCAACCTGTTATTAACTCTATTGACAACATTAACCCTTGGTTTATAACAGGATTCACAGATGCTGAAGGTTGTTTTACTATATTTACGTCAAAAAGCAATAATTATCATTCTGGCTGAGAAGGTTAGTTACCAAATTAATTTACATAAAAAGGATTTATTTTTATTGGAACAAATCCAAAATTACTTTGGTGTAGGATCAATTTCTAAGCAAGGTGAATCTACATACCAATACCGTGTTCAATCTATAAAAGATATGGTCAGTATAATAAAACATTTCGATAATTACCCTTTATTGTCTGAAAAACAAATAGACTACGAACTTATAAAGAAAGCTTTTAATATAATATATAACAAAGAACATTTAACTCAAAATGGATTAAATAAAGTTATAGCACTTAAAGCTTGTCTAAAAAGGGGTCTTCCATCTGACATAAGTCTTGCTTTTTCAGACGTAATACTTATAGATAGACCTAGAGTTAATAATATGGATGTAAAGATTGATCCTTACTGATTCGCAGGATTCTCTTCGGGAGAGGCTTGTTTTTACGTTAAAATTTTTAAATCTAAGACCAAAATAGGTGAAGCTGTTTTATTGATATTCCAGCTTACTCAACACTTAAGAGACGAACCGTTAATAAGAAGATTAGCTGATTATTTAGGTTGCGGGAGAATATCAAAGAATCGTGAAGGTATTTATCTTGATGTAACCAAATTTTAGGATCTTACTGTAAAAGTCCTTTATTAAAAAATCATCATATTCTTGGGAATAAATCGCGAGATTTTGAAGATTTCGTAAAAGTAGCTGAGTTAATGGAAAATAAAGCTCATCTGACTTTAACAGGAATGGATGAGATTCGTAAAATAAAAGCTGAAATGAATACAGGTAGAAAATTAGAAGATTAATAATGTATATATGTATATGATAAATCTGGTCGCCTTGAGAAAAGTTTGAGTTGCAGAACACTCATCCTTAAAAGATTTGTTAATGAATAAATTAATATATTATAGAACAAAAATTATAAATAAATTTGCAGAACATATGAAAATAATAGAATATCCTAAAGAAAATCGAAGTGGGATTCCATGTATAATGGGGAAAATCCTTATTCCAGGGCTACTTTGTAGGGGTAACCAATTTATAAATAAGCGCTTTTATACAAGTATGGCTGCTACAGTATTACCAAAAGGTAATTCAGAATTAACTGAATCTTATCTTAACCCTTGATTTATAACAGGATTTACAGATGGTGATGGTTAATTTTCTCTTGTATCTAAAGATACAAAAGGTAAATTACTATGTAAAGTACAACCTGTGTTTACAATAGGTTTACACCCTAAAGATCTACCTCTTCTAGAAAAGATACAGAAATCCTTCGGAGGGGTAGGTAAAATTCATATTCGAAAGGATGGATCAGGGGTTCATTATAAGTTCCGTAAAGGATTTAATAAATCAAGTAATACCACATTTCGATAACTACCCTTTAATATCTAAAAAGAAAGCTGACTATGAGTTATTTAAGGAAATAGTATTACTTATGAAGAATAAAGAGCATCTAACTAATAAAGGTCTATTAAAAATAATGTCATTAAAAGCTTCTTTAAATTTAGGGCTAAAAGGGTGGGTTGCTGAAATATTTACTGATATTAAACCAGTGGTAAGACCAGAGGTTAAGTTAGTAAATAATTTAAATCCTTATTGAGTCTCTGGATTTATTTGTGCTGAGGGTTGTTTTTATATAACTTTACGTATTAATGATAAATATAAGGCTGGTTATGAGGTGGGTCTTAAATTTATTTTGAGTCAAAATAATAGAGATTTTGAACTTATATATAAAATAAAAGATTTGTTTAATTCAGGATATGTAGCAAGATCAAAAAAAGACGATACTGTAGAATTAACTATAAAAAATTTCAATGTGTTAAAACAAAACTTGGTTCCTTTTTTAGATAGATATAACCTAGAAGGAGCTAAATCTTTAGATTTTAATGACTTTAAAACGGTACTATTTTTAATGAATGATAAGGTTCATTTGACTAAAGAAGGTTATAATAAATTAAAGGTAATAAAGGATGGTATGAATACCGGAAGAAAATAGTTGCGCATTGAAATAAGATATCTATATGTTAAATTTTATAGCGAAGCTAGCGAAGCGGTGATTTTATTTTTAGAGGCACGCCCCTCTCTGTGTTTTGGAAAAACTGTAAGATTAAGGGATTAATTGCCAAATTCCGGGGAACTTCTAAAGCTTATGATACCAAGCAATTATTGAGAAATAGTTTGTGGACGGACTAATTACCCGTGTACGGTAACAAGTCATAAGATGAGTAAAAGCAAAAGACAATCACCGAATTAAATCAAACAAATGTGATACCCTGGGCTACAATACGATAATTTGTTAAGGGGAAAATTGCCAAATTCCGGGGACATCCTAAAGCTTTTGATACCAAATCTGGATGAATTATTCCAAGGCGGGTGGACTAATTATTCACGTAAGGTAACAAGTCAAAAGATGGCACTTCACTTCTACTGATTAAAGTGGACTAAAGGTGATATGAGGGTATTGGACTCTTATGCTATCGAGCTACAAACTCGAAAAAATGGACAATCGCGGATCTAAATTAAACAATGTTTATAAAAGAGCAACGAGTAGATGGTAATTACATTAACCTATATATTAGGGATTCAATGTTAAGGTGTACTCTAAAGAGGTTCGAAAGAATTTCTTATTCCAATTTCCGTTTAAATCAAATTCTAAATAAACAACTACATTCAACAGCTGTGCGCAACACGGATTCTAAAAATCTGCTTGAACCTAAATCTTCAGATAAAAACACGAATATTTTAAGTTTAAATCCTTGGTTTATAACAGGATTTACAGATGGTGATGGTTCATTTAGTGTTTCTATTGCTAAAAAAAAGTCAGGTCTAAGTTGAAAAATACAACCTATATTTACTATAGGATTAGATTCCAAAGATTTAGATTTATTAGTTCAAATTAAAGCTTACTTTAAAGTTGGTAAGATCTATACTAGTGGAAGAGGTATAGTTTACTATACTGTGGGTTCTACAAAAGATATAATAAAATATATCTTACCTCATTTCGACAAATACAATTTAGCGACTCTCAAATTAAAAGATTATTTAGTATTCAAGAATATTGTTCTTCTTATGGAAAAAGGGGAACATAAATCCTTATCTGGTTTATTGAAAATTTTTTCACTTAGAGCTATTCTAAATAAAGGGTTACCTAGCTTTATAAAGGCTGAATATCCTGATATTACCCCTGCTGTTGAACCTGAGTTTAAGTTATCCAATTACTTAAATCCACATTGATTATCAGGATTTATAACTGCAGAGGGGTCTTTCTTTATTTCTGTCTATCCTAACGAGAAAAGAAAAGCAGGGTATGCTGTAAATCTTGTATTTAGTTTAAGTCAAGATCTTAGAGATTTAGAGTTACTAAATAGACTCGTTGATTACTTAGGGAGTGGTATAGTACGAGAACATCCTAATCGTAATACAGCTGAATTAATTATAACTAAGAATGGAGATATTAATTTAAAACTAATTAAATTTTTAACAAAATTTCCTCTTTCGGGTGTAAAATTATTAGATTTTGAGAGATTTAAACAAGTATCTTTTTTAATAGAAAATGCACTTAACTCAAGATGGAATTGAGTTAATAAAAACGATTAAAGAGAAGATGTATACAAGGTAGTAGAATTATGTAAAATCTTTGAGGTCGTATAGATTTTTACGTTATAGCTTGCTAAGTAGTAAATATGTAGCTAAATTAGTAGCTTTAAATTTTCTCTCAGTTTATTTAGAATTTGACGAGGATATGGTTTATCAATGTTAATTTTATTATTTGTAATTAGTGGAGCAGTATTTTTAATGTCAACAAATGATTTAGTTTCTATTTTTCTTTCTATAGAATTACAAAGTTACGGTTGTGCGCCGGACGAGGCATCTGTTATTGAGGTTCTTAGTGAGTTATACTATGCACTATCAGATATCATTGGCATGATCTCGATCATATATCTGTCAACGGGTACTCGGCATCTTGACTCGCCAATAACGACCAAGAAAGGTATAGCAGAGTACAAAAATCTTGATACAAATTCCGCTACGAATTTGGATATCGAGGTTAGTGAAGGTGACCATGGACAGGTTAACAAACTTGATACGTACAGAGAGGCCCTACTTGGCCCAGAAAGCCCCAATGTAGCTATTCGCGACTTTCTTGAGGGAAATTAAAGTTCTTCGTTGGGTAGACCGTACAACCTAGATTGCCAAAAACCCAAAGCTCACTGCAATACAGCAGATCAAAATACGCAAGGTCCTAAAGTCATTCACAAATGTTAACAGATTGCAACTCCGGGATCTAACCGGCCCTATGCATTGTCCATACAAAGTACGCGGGGACGGAGCTTCCATAGTACTACCTATAGGAAGGGAAGCAGCCATAACGTGCCATTTCTGCCAAACCAGGTTTCTAACATGGAAGACTCCATTAAACCCAACCTTAATGGCGGCAAGATGAATGAGTCTATTGGTACCTGGCTAAAAACAGAAGTGGATAAGTACTTGAAAGGTGACGGTAAGTATAATGGAATTGTCAATATCATATCCGACGAGGATTTATTGAAATTCTGTTACCTCAGTATTAAAAGTAACCCCGGTAATATGTCAGAAGGAGCCAAAAGAATCACGCTCGACGGAATCAACGAAAAATGGTTCTCACGAGCCTCTAAAGACATCCTATCTGGTAAATTCGATTTTACCCCTACCCGAAGGGTTATGATCCCTAAACCTGGGAAAACTGAGACAAGACTACTCAGCGTGGGAAACCCCAGAGAGAAGAATAATCCAGAAGGCCCATACTTCTTATCCTCGAACAAATATGAGAGGAGTGATTTCTCCAACAATTCCTACGGTTTTAGGGCGAATAAAACCCTAGCATCAAGCTTTACATCACCTCTACTACAACGGATCCCCTTATCACTGGGTAATACAAGGAGATATAAGCAAATGTTTCGACCGCATACCTCATCAAATAATACTAGACTGTTTAGCTAAGAAAGTCAAATGTGAGAAGACCATAAACCTAATAAGGAAACTCATCTCTGCGGGACACATGGACCCTCAGAGCGGTAACTGAATTAAAGGAAAAGTCGGTACTCCTCAAGGAAGTATAATTAGTCCCATCTTAGCTAATATTGTACTCAATGAGTTCGATAAATACATGGACTCACTGAAACTAAACTTCGAAAAAGGTAAGAAGGAGGATCAGGAATAAAGAGTACGATGCCCTTACATCTAAAATAGCCTGGTTAAAGAAATCCAAAACCAGGTTCACCCTTGATTAAAGAGCTAGCGATCAAAAGACGAGAAATACCAAGTCTGAATATGTTCGACCCAAACTTCAAACGCCTGATGTATCTAAGATACGCAGACGACTTCGTCATACTAATCATAGGCTCTTTAGACGAGGCAAAGATGATAAAACAACGTATCACGGACGTCCTCAAAAAAAGATGCGGACTTGAATTAAATCAAGACAAGACTCTAATAACTGCTACTAAGGAAGGTTTTACGTTCCTAGGTGCAAATTGTAGTAAAACTACTGCCATGAGCTCTGGACTTTTCACCAACAAGAAAGGGAACCCCGCAAAATCACGTATGCGCCTAAGAATCGAGGCCCCTATAACTAAGTTACTAGACAAACTAAGGATCAACAAATTTACTAAGAGAGACGCTAAAGGACTGTACCAAGCCACTTCACGTAGAGACTTAATTAACTTCTCACACTGAGAAATCTTAAGTTTCTATAATAGTAGAATACTTGGTATTCTAAACTTCTATTCCTTCGCGGCAAACTACAACGGGCTCCGAAGCATAGTTATGTATCTCCAACAATCCTGTGCACTTACTCTAGCTCTTAAATATAAGCTAAGAACTAAGAGACAGGCGTTTACGAAATTCGGTAGAACACTTGAAGACCCGGACACAGGTACGAAGTTAATAACCCCAACCGATTTCAAAGTAAAGCATAAATATTCAGGAGTTGAACAACCCAAACTGGACAACATCTTGAAAAAATCCTGGTACCGTAAAGTAACCAAATCGGTCCTAAACGCCGAGTGTACGGTATGCCAAAGTAAGGCCAACGTAGAAATGCACCATATTAGGAAAGTAAAAGATGTAAGGCACCTAATTAAAACGGGTAACAGTACTTTCGAATAATGAGTAGGTATGTATAAGAGAAAGCAAGTGCCTCTGTGCGCATACCACCACGATTTATTACACAAAGGTGACCTACTGCAATATGAGATGAAACAAATCCAAAATTATACTGAATAATCACAACATTTCAACACTTATAATGCTTATGGTGGAGAGCCGTATGATGGGAAACTATCACGTACGGTTCGGAGGGCAGGGTAACCATTCCACTGACCCCTACTATATCTACTAAGTACTATTTATAGAAATTCTGAATTATCTACCACAGGTGGTTTAATTTACTTTTTATTAGGTGGATTAAGCTCTTGTTTTATTTTATTAGGGACAAGTTTATTATATGTAAATTCAGGTACTACAAATATGGATGGTTTGTATATACTTAATAGTATAAGTGATGTAAATGAAGGGGTTGTCGGTTTAACTTCTTGATATAAATCATATTATCTAAATTTCTCATTACTTATATTTAGTGTAGGGTTTTTATTCAAAGTTAGTGCAGCTCCCTTTTCATTTTTGATCACCTAAAAATAGGACTTGGGAAATCCCTTATCAACAAGCGTTGGGTGTAAACTATCAAATTCCGGGGAACCCCCTAAAGCTTCTGGGACTAAAACCAGGCACGAAAGTGCTTGAGTGGCTGAACTACTTACTCAGGTATAGTAATAAGCCAGAAGATGAGTGAAAACGAAATGGGCAATCGCGGATCTAAGTCAGTAATACATACGACCAAGCAGTCGAGTATTATTGTAAAAGAGCAACGAGTAAATGGTAGTTGATGTGGTAAATTAATACCACATTTAAGATGTACTCTACTGGGCTTCGAAAGAAGTTATCAAGTTAAAATCCCTTCTAACCAAATTATTCAAAAACAATTTCATTCTACTATATCTAACCTAGACAATAGCAAATTACCTCTAGATCCTTGATTTATATCAGGATTCTCTGATGCAGAGGGATGCTTTCTTGTTATAATCCGTAAATCACCAAAAAGCCTACTAGGTTTACAAATAGAGGTTAATTTCACAATATAACCTTCATGTTAGAGACCTAGAACTTTTAAACCTTATTAAAGTCTATTTTGGAGTAGGAAGAATAGGTAAAGAAAGAAATGGTTGTTGTGATTTTACAGTAGGTTCTTTAGATCAAATAATAACAAAAGTAATACCTCATTTTGATAAATATCCTCTAAAAACTAATAAATATTCTGATTATTTATTATTTAAAAAAGTTGCCATGATAATGCAACGTAAGGAACATTTAACTGCTGAAGGTTTACAAAAAATAGTTAATATTAGAGCATTCTTTAAATAAAAGATTAACTCCTTTACTTTTAGAAACCTTCCCTAATACTGTTGCTTTAGCAAGACCATTATTACCACCACTTAGTGTCAAATTAGACTCTCAATGGAAAGCTGGTTTTACAAGTGGTGATGGTTGTTTTAAAATTCCAATGGGAGAATCTAAATTACATAAAACAGGAAGTCGTGTAGA
>NT_165987.1:0-50760 GCF_000143365.1 Chaetomium globosum CBS 148.51 | reverse complement strand
CCTTGTATATCATTTGTTAGTTGAGCTTAATTAGATGAAGAGCAGTTTTAAAAAGAGAATAATCTGCTTCTTTTTGACCTAATAATGGATAAGGATCAAAATGAGGAATGAGTGGTTCTAAAACTTTCAGAGGGGGAATTGTATATTGTGAAGGAGCTTGTGCGAGTTTGGCGATTTTACCTAACCCAAAAAATTTTTGAATTTTAGATAGTAAATCTAAATCTTTACTATGTAAAGCAATTTTAAAAATGGCTTGGATTTGATAAGCCATTCTATACGTATCACTTTTAAAAAAACCTAACATAAAAGATCCTTCTGCATCAACTAACCCCGTAATAAATCAGGGATCTAAATTAGTTTTAGCTTCCAACTTGTTTATGTAGGTTGTGTGGAATGACCTTTTAAAGTTACTATTTGCAATTATATTATTATAACGAGAATGAATTTTTCTCTCAAAAACAGGTTTACCTGCGACTAGAGTACACCTTACGAAATCTAAAATTCTAGAATTCGAAGAACCATCTACTCGTTGCTCTTTTACACCCTTTAAGTTTATAGTCTGTATACACTTGACTTTAAACCAAGAATGATTTAGATCCGCGATTACCCATTTCATGAACAATTTGTTCTTCATCTTTAGTGATATTACCATACCCTGAGTCATTAATCAGGCCATATAAAAAGTTTCCTTTATGTACTTGGTTACTAAAGCTTTAAGGCTTGCCCGGAATTTGGCTCTTTTACACTTTCGGGAAAATGTATATAAAAATATGTAGAAACTAGCTCTTACTTTATTACTTGATCCAAATAAACCAATTAATATAAATAAAGGTGGTAATATACTTTCAAAAAATATATAAAATAATAGTACATCTAACACTAAAAACACTGCTAATAATAGAGTTTCTAAGAGCAATATGATTATTAAGTATGATTTTATATTGTTTACTATTGAGTTTCAATTAGATACTAACGCTATAGGCATTATTATTGTAGTTAATAAAACAAAGTATATTGAAAGACCATCCACACCTAAATATATATCATAAAAACTTAAATCCAAATTTTCTTGTATAAATTGAAATTGATTATTGCTAAAGTCGAACAATATATATATTATTAATGATACAATTAGATTTAGTATAGTAGTTATAAAAGCGATTTTCTTATAATAACTTACATCAAAAAAAGAATATTCTTTATTATCTGCATTTAAACCATTTCCCTTTGAAAAATCTAGAAACCTTTTATCTTGATGGGCGTTCTCTCCCTTATCCATATATTTTACCATCGGTACTGTTGCAGGATAAAAACTATGTATTGTAGAGATTAAAAATATACCTATAATAGGTATAATTAGCAAAACATATAATAAAGACACCTAGACGCAGTCGCTACCCTTACTTTTACACTAATTCGCCACAGTAAAACATCACACCAGAGATAAATTGCTGAAGATATTGAAATACATCTGATATCTGGTAGTCTTCATCTTTAACAGTAAAAACCCAAATAACCGTACTTTATACTTCGTACATCGTAGACTACAGAGGGATACCTTCTATTTTACTAATTTCGCTAAGAGGATTTACTCACGAGTAGTTGCATAACTTCGTAAGCAGCTAGCCCAAAAATCTTATTTAGAGTTTGCTACTTATGGAGTTGTGTGCCCTAATTTCTTTGAAGTAATTATATACTTATCCCTAAATACCTCTCCTGAATCCATCGTGTTTCACGATGAGTTTTACCAGATATCTTTAGTTCTTTTACTAAGTCTGCATGTCTACTAAATTCTCCAATTAGTTCTAACGTATTAGCATCGTACAAAAATACAGATTTTCTGCCCTCATTTATACAGCCAAGAACTAATGTTCTTGTCCTGGTTTTTACTTTTTAGTAAAAACTAAAAAGGCCGAAAGGAAAAGCTCAGATATTAACTTTTTGTTGGCTTCTGTTACGGGTTTACCGTACATAGGATTGATTAAACCTGTCATACGTAGACGCGCTTGTTCTAAAACATCTTCACTATGTACTTTATTTAAGAAAAGCAGGGTTTTTTTTCTTCATTTACTCATTAGCTCTTTAGTAGCTTCAGAGTGTTTAGATCCCAATCTGGACTTACCTGCCACAGGGTTAATATTATACTTTTCGTCAAATAAATCTATATACTTTTGCCCTGAATGCGTCAGGGCAGCTAAATGCTCTACATCAGACAAATTGGGATCTTTAGGTAAGAACTCCAGAATATATAAAAGAAATTCTTTAAACCATATTTATGCAAAAGCCCGTTGTAAGTGAAATTAGAATTTAGATATTTAAAAGAACGTAAATTCAATCTACTTCGAAATTGGGCTACCAATATACGCTTTTTTGAGTCCATTTACCACAAAAAGCGTAAATTCCACTTTTCTCCCAAGGTGAGATAAACTTCTCTTTTATTTGTTTTAAAGTGACAGACTCTTCTTGAAGATTGGTAAAAACCAACTCGAACTCAAGGCGGAAGCCTTGGATTCACCTTTTTTTAATTTTAATAGATTTTTCATTAGAGTAACGCTATATTTACTGGGCTTAATCCATAGCTGTATATCACACAAGGTAGAAGTATGATAAAACCAAATAAAATTGGTAATAAGACTGTTCAACAGAAAGACATTAACTGGTCGAAACGTATTCTAGGGAATGAGGCTCTCGTTTCAGATAAATACGAATATCAGGTATAGAACTTTTTAAACCTAGACTTAATCCATAAAAATAATCCATCTACAATAGAATTTTTTTAAAAAATACTCTGTATAAAATATAATAATATTTTCAGTATAAATTGAAATCTTCTACAAAGATTGGGTTATAAATAATAATAAAATGAATACAATCAAAGATATTTATATTAAATATCTCTAAATTATTAATCAATAAATAACCACCTAAAAACAAAATACTTGTAAGTATACACATTAAAACTATACTTCCGTATTCAGCTAAGAAAAAGAATACAAAAACTACTGCAGCATGTTCTGTCATAAAACCACTAACAAGTTCTGATTCAGCCTCTGCGAGATCGAACGGGGCTCTATTAGTTTCAGCTACAGATCCTATAAAAAATATAATAAATATAGGTAATAAAGGTAGTACATATCAAATAGCTCTTTGAGACTCTGTGTTTACAGTAAGATTCAAGTTACCAGTTAACATAATAACTAAAAGTATAGCTGAACTTAATACCAGTTCATAACTAATCAATTGAGCTGTACTTCTTAAGGAACCTAAAAAAGCATATTTACTATTAGCACTTCATCCGGCTAATAGGATCCCATAGGTAGCTAAAGAAGATACAGCTAACATATAGTATATTCCTAAACTGAGATCATTAACTGTTAACCCAGGCCCGTATGGAATTACTGCATAACCTAAAAGGGCAAAAATTAATGTAATTACAGGACCTAAAAAGAATAATACTATGTTAGCTTGCGTAGGTGCTACATATTCTTTTAATAAAAGTTTTAACGCATCCGCAAATGCTTGAAGAAGTCCAAGGTAACCTATTTGGTTTGGACCTAATCTTCTTTGCATACTTGCCATGGTTTTTCTTTCTGCAATTGTTACATAAGCAATACCAACTAAGGCTGGAACTAATACCAAAACAACTTCAATTAATGAAATGATCGTAAGAGAATAATACATAGAAAATTTTAAATAAAAAATAAAAGGGAAAAGTGGAGTGTAGAGTAAAAAGAGATTAGCTTAATAATTCTTGTGCTAGCAGGCCCTGCCTACTCTCACAGCCTTATTTTGTAGCTAGCGCATCCACTCAACTTCTTAAGAATATATACCCATCCTTAAAAATTAGTAAAAGTTTTGAGTTAAACCAGACCCAGGTTATATAAAATAAAGGTTTGAATGTAATAATTTGGATTTTTCTTATTTAGTAAAACCAAGCTTCATATTTTTTTTCTTTTATTAATTTGTATTTTGTTAGATCTGAAAAATCCTTAATGTATATGGGGTCGTTAAATTTACTCCTTACAGTAGTTATTATATAACCCCCCCCCCCTTATCAAGAGTTTTTTTGCATGCATCCAGCTATCCACTAAACGCGTTTAGTTCTATATATTTGATTATCATAGACTGGTGCTCCACAAGTTTATTTTTGTGCATCATTAAATGTATTTCATATAGGTTAAATTGTTGCGTATCAGTTAAATGATTTCAATTGTACCCGTTTAAATATGCAAAATATTTACCTTCGAGTACAAAACTATCAAAAATACACGCACGAAATTCAATGGACTGTAAAATATTTAATTTCAAAGTAAGAGATTCTATACTAATATTAACCTGAGGTAAGGCAACGGTAAGAAATCATATTACGTTCTCATCTATCGGTACTATCTTTGCGGGGGTTTATTATATTATTAAATTTTTTTTATATTAGATCTTAAAAAATCATTAAGGACAAGGTTATTGTCCTTAAACAAATATTCATTCGTTATGTTAAGTATATATTTATGAATAGACTAAACCAAAATACAAAACAGGATATTTTCACATATTAACCGTTGATCATCTTATACATTAAATATTTTCTTTACCTTTAGATTTAGCATCTTTTATATTATTTTCTTTGTTTTCAGATTCTCTTTTGGCTAGCTCTTCCAGACATATTTTTTCTTTTTTCTCTACGAACTTGATTTGCGCCTCTGAAGCAGGTACCGGGTGCTTTTCATATAAATCTTTCATACATTTCAATCTTTCTGTCACCTCCTCTAGCTTTTCTTTAGGTTGACCAATTAACTTCTTATCATTACCATAAATAAGATCGTTAATTTCATCTCCATTAGGAGATGGATCTGAATCATAGTTTGATTCATCTTCATAATAGTCTGAATATTCACCAAAACCAGCTTCACCTTCACTTGAACCATCTGCTACACCAAAACCAGAAGCTTGACCAGAACCGGATACTTCACCAGAACCAGAAGCTTGACCAGAACCGGATGCTTCACCAGAACCTGAAGCTTGACCAGAAGCAGCTTCATCTGAACCTTTGAATAAATCTGCTCCTATACCTGTGGCAGGCATTTCATTTAAGCTATCATCTATAACCCCTTGTAATATTAATTTTATTACTACGCAAAGCGCACTACATGTTAACTCTTTAGGTAAAAAAAATTCATAAGCACTACCCTCCAAAGTATTTACAATTAATATCAAATCATTTAGACAACTTCTTAGGGAATAAAAAAGTATAGCCATAATTATACCTAAAACTACCTTTTTTATAGTAAAATGTTTCTTTAAACTGTTTAAACCTATTTTACTTTGTAAAGGTAAACTTATAAAAGCATGAGGTTTAGGTGGACTACTTAAAGATCATTCTAAACTAGGGGAATTTCTACTTAATTCACCTTGTAAACGATCAGTATAAAACGGTAGGGATATTCAAGGATTTCTACCTACTACCTCACCCCCAACTAATTGAATATAAACAACATATAGGAATAATGCGGCGGATATTAGACTTACGATAGATCCTATACTACTTACTAAATTTCATCCTGAAAATGCATCAGGATAATCGCTTATTCTTCTTGGCCAAATGTGTTATAATAAAGGATTTACCCTTTAATCCATATTTCACAATATGGTTCAGACTATGTCATAATCTAACTTACGTAAGGTTTAATAAAAACATATTAAGGTTAGACTGAGGATACTCGTGGAAGGTATAAAAATTTCCCTTCTAGTCGTTGAACGTTCCTATATAAATAGGCTCCGCTTCAAGTTGACTTTTACAGTTTTTCTTGAAATTCATCCTCTTTTTACCTTATATTTATGTATTATCTATAAGGGGAACTATACCTAATTCCTTGTAGCGTTTCCGCTTCATTCTGTAAATATAATGTAGATATTAAATATTTACATTATAAATTTTACAACAGTACTGTGATTAAGTACCATATTTACCTAATAATTATACTTCTGATGAATTGTAAGGATCTTTCGAAAAGAAGTATTTACCGTTATGTATTTCCTTATTTTCTATTCTTTTTTTTAAGTGTATTGCTACTTAATTTAAATAAACGAGTACACATAACAGTAGGGTATACTCCTAATAATTTATAATCTTGTGTCACATCGTACACAAAGATCATTTTTCTTAATTTAGCTAAAGTCCCTTCAGACTTAATTTTACCAAACATCGGATTATTTTTACCAGATCTGTCTCTAAATTGTTGATATATAAAAGCATCGGATTTAGATTTACTATACATAGGGTTATTTTCACCCTTTTTTAGTTGACTCATCTTTAATAAACTTTCTTCCGTATGTTTGTAACCCATACTAGATCCAGGAGTGTTAAGCATATTTAAAATAGCTAAACCGTATGTTTTTAAAGCCCAGTCTAAATAAAATTTTTCTCTTTCTAATATATGATCTTTAGAGGTAGTAGATGATCCACCACAAATCTCTAATACAGCCACAGAAAAGTTTCCATGTCCATATTTTAAGATACTTTGATAGATTAAGCCATCCTCTCTGAGGATGGAAGGTTGAAAATAAGTACCTAAACGTTTAGATCCTTTTAAGGCACTACCTATATATACTCTTCCTGTTATTTTATTAAATCACATGTATATTATAGATACGTCTTTAAAGTCTTTATTTATCTCAGGTTTAGATACGCTGGCATCTTGGTACACCTTTACTGGTTTATGTGGGTAAATAGGAGATTTAGCTAAATTCTTACAATCTTCAGGCGATTTATTAGGTTCATTACTTTCGGGCTCTTTTTTAGGAGAAGGATCTTCATGCGTACTATGACTAGCATCTGATGTGTCAGATATTTTTTGACCCTCCGCCTCCGCAGATGAGTTAGTTGAGTTAAAAAATACAAAGTAATCCTTATTATATTTCCTTACGATAAAGTAAGGGTAGACTAATACCAAAAGTATGTAAAACAGAAATAACACAAAATGTAGCTTTATTACTTTTATATAACAAATTGATTGTGGTATATAAATTTAACATATTTCTATGTTATTTGGACTATTTCTTCAACTTAATAAGTTGCAACACGTATAGTCTCTGAGGTTTCTAATAAATTAGTTTTATAATAAATTAGGTTACCTGCTAATTGTCTATCAATTAGTCGAGCTATTGTAGAGTTTCTAGCATACAGTGTCGTATACATTTCGAATCTCTACGAAAAAAGGCCTACGTGACCTAAGAAATGTTGCTCTGTATGAGCGCGTACGCACTGTAATATTATAACTTATCTGTATAACTATATATTTTCCCATCATAAGAATTACCCTTATCGATTAAACTTTTGAATGTATAATAATTCACTTTAGCGTATTTCATAGCTTTAGTTATACTTTTTAATTCAACTATTAACTCATGTGAATTACTATCAAATACATAAATAGTTTGACGGTTAGATACTTCTTTAGATATTAGTAAAAAGTCTTGGTAGTTAAAAACTTCTATTATTATTCATATCGCTTATTATTTCTTTTATTTTATCTAAACCTGACGGGGTTAAATGTTGCTTGTCTTTCATTAAACTGACAACTTTACATCAATCTCTAAAATCTTGGTATTTTACACCCGCTATTTGATTCTCCTCAAAAAATGGAATAATTTTATCTGTTATGTAAGATAATTTAGTTACAATGTAATCTCCATATTCTGCTCTATTAGAAGTATAATATTTTCCACATCCGAAATAATCGACTAAACTTTTCATTAGCAATTCATCACGTTTATGTTGAGTTAACTGAAAAACTGGGCTAACTTGTACTCCAGTCTTTATAGTGCGACTTAAACTTAATTTTATTCCAAAGTAACCTTCTCCACTTGTAAACCCTGCTACCCACTGAGGGTTTAACGGTTGTAACACTAATTCAGATCTAGGTGCGGGTACACATAAAGGAAATGCGGCTTTTAAACTCTTGGATAAACCCAAATTCAAGGAAGCTCGGATCGCGACGAGTTTTGAAAAACCTTCTTCGGTTAAATGTTCTTTTTTATTAATGTATTCTACACCTTTTAAGAATAATTCAAAATCTTTTCTGCTTATTAGTCTTTAAAGGATATAGTTTGAAATGCGGTATAATAATAGTTAGTAATTCATCTAAACGATTAACTCTGTAGGTTATTTTATCCTCACCAAATCTATATATACTACCTGCATCTTTAAAAAATTCACGGATTTTTACTAATAATTTCCTCATCTTTCAAATGAAGAGAAATTTCAAACCTCGCTGCAACACTTCAACCATGACGTCAAGATTTATTAGATGTTATCGAAATCATAAATGAACCTTCTGCATCTGAAAATAACAATAATAAAATCTGGAGTCAATTTTAACGAGTTTGAAAAATTATTACTTACTTGTGTATAATATTTAACATTACTATAATGCAACCTCAGTGCACTAACTCCTAATTTTACTCTATTTTGTGGTGAAAGCATAATAGCCCGAAATTTTAAAAGATCCGACTTATCCGTTTTCGATAGGGGCAATAAGCACCCTTTAATTATGTTTTGTAAGTTAAAAATTTTGTTCACTTTTTTTTTTTAATAAATTTAATGCCGATGCAGCTTAGTGTCAGTCTCCTTATATCATCATATTTCCTGCTTTCTTTTCATCTTTGTTTATAATGAAATTCGTACTTTAACTTGAAGAATGGCCTTTTATCACCCTCCAAATCTCAACCTTAGGTCCTAACCGTGACTGTAACCTTTATGAGTAACGTGTGGAAACACTGACGTCTCTACCTTCTTGTGAAAGGTATAATACTAGTTTGTTTAAAAATAAGATTTATTAAGTTTACTAGACGTGGGTCATGATAAATTCCTTCATCAAGCTCACTTCTCAGATTGTTGGTATCTCCACCAGGTCCGACCAAGACGACTTCGCCTGGAAAGCTGATTTGACATCTACTCATGCAGTACCTTAACCTATTAACATTGATACGTGGGGTGTGAGCCCAACCGTATAACAATTCAGCCTTCGAAAGATAGTTGCCTGTCGCATTAAGTCTTTTGCAAGAGCCGACCTCTGAGAAACATTTATAGAAAAAAATCTGAAAATGTTCCTCACTGGGAATTTTAAAAAAAAAACCGTAGCTAGATAAATTCAAAAACAAGGTTAATTGAAGTACAATTAGATGCTAAGACATTTAATTTAAAATAATTAATATAGTGTAAAATTTTTGTGCATACTTCGTACGCAGTAAACATAATTTTTCATTTGTCGAAGGTTAATTAAAATATAGAAATATAGTCTATAAAGAAAAATATATAATAAATAGTAAAAAGCCTATCTGTGAAATATTCACCATAATAGGCTTAACGTACACGAATAAGCGCTATTTTATCTTTTATTTTTACCTACCTTTCCTTCTAGCTTATCAATGAGTCTAAGATGCCCCCTTACCCTTCGCACACTTTGCACAAAGGAAGGGAGGCGATAGCTATAGCTGCTCTAGCTATTTTTCCATCTATTTGGAAATGGCGCGCCATTTCTCTACCAGACTTAAATTCAATTATCACCTCATTGTCTTTATTATAAACAACAACGTGTTTTCGAAGTTGATTATCCCCAGTAGGCTTTTCGGAATATTCCGAAAAATTCTCTACAAGTAAAGGTTCTAAAGCTAATACAAGATTTGAATTAAATAGATATTTATTATTAACATAATTTAATAACGTACTATGACTAATTTGTAATCCTTTCAAAGCCCTGTTTATTGAAGAATAAACGATAGGATCTTTATCAGGTGAATTAACATCATATACAAAAACTAAAAAACAAGAATATTTATTATCAATATCTTCTGGTGTATAATTTAAAGAATTAGCTGTTTTAAAAGTTTTAAGGAATACTGCAAATCTAGCATAACCTTCAGAACATTTAGGGAATAAAGATAATAATTTTTCAACTGTTAAAATAGCACTATTTAAATTACCTCATTGAGGATTTACTCTAGGCGTAACTTTATAATAGCTATTTATAGTTGGTTTAAGTTTAATAATCGCATATTGTTCAAAAACCAAGGAAGTTTGAGGAGTAGTAATATACAAAAACTCTAAGCTTCAATTTAAAGCTGAAGTTTTGGATATTTCCAATTCAGAAGCAGAATGGGGATTACGTAAACCTTTCGTTAATTTATTGTACTCCACCATTCTTCTAGCCAAATTATTAGAACTACCTATATAGAAACGACTTTTATCGCTTTTAGAGGTTAGTATATAAACACCTGAAACTCCTAAATATTTAAACTTAATTTGTTCACATGCTTGTTCAAGAGAATTAAACTTAACTGATTCATTATTATCTATATTACCAAGTTCAAATAAAACTTTATCAATAGATTTAGTAGAGTAATAACGTTTTGCTTTCACTATAGCCAAATTTTGTACCCTAAGACTCAAGTTATAAGAACTAGATGTGAATTTTTTAGGTGAATCTAGATTAGATAAATTATCAGCGCTTATTTGTCACCAATAATTGTAGATCATACCATTACCCTTCCTAGATATTTAATTAAATTCTTAATTATAACTCTCCGTACAGCGAAGCCGTATGAGCAGCATCATTATGTACTATGCGGCCTACGAAGTCAGGATGGTTATACGTGTCACCTAATCTGATATACCCAAGGTGTAGGGTACTTAGCGTCTGATCGTTGAAGCGACTTTATTTAGTATAACTAAGTAAAGATTGCCTGCTGATTGAACGTAAAATGATCTTAGGTTTTCATTAACGTCTTTCCAGCAATTTGCCAAGTTTTTCCGGGAGCTTAATATATTTAATGTATATCCCTTTTGCACTACACAATTTCTAAATGTAGGCCCCCAACATTCGAGGGAAGAAAGTAAGATTACATTACTGTGGACTATATATTAACCATTACAATTTGTAATAGTCTCTTTCGTGTAGTCTCTGGGGATTCTACTCGATAAAAGTATTCATAGATCTTATCGTCTAGCGACGTGTTAAATCAAGATAACAAAAAATACTCTTATCTTTGGTTTCCTGCTGATTATTTAGATATACTTAAGATTTTTACTGTCAAATAATAAAAATAAAGACTAGTACTTAAGCCTTATGAAAGTTCCCAGCATATAGAAAGATTGGAAGGAGCTAATCTTTTTTAATTTTGACGAGGAATAGATTGAATAATTCATTCATCATTTTGTAAAGTCACTCATTTTTGAGTGTCTATATTATTTTTGATAAATGTCCATCTAACCTTGAAGTGTTGTTTAGCACCATTAATAGATGGAAAAACTAATTCTTCACCTTTTTTGTTATAAAAAAAAACAAAATGACCACCTATCCCATATTGAGGAGAAAGTTTACCTTTTAATCCTTTAAAAGAGTGACTATTATTAAGATAAAAATTTTTTACACCTTCACTAATGGCCTTTCTTTTTTCAGGAGAGCTAACTTTTCCAAAATTAGGATGATTTTCTTTTTTAAATAACTCTTTTAATTTATGTATTGTTTCAATTTTATGAATAAAACCAGAAGAACTACCTGCTATAGTTAAAACATTATACCTAGGTTTATAGTAATCTATTCATTTTTGTTCTAATTTAGAACAAACTTTTATATCAGTGGTACAAAACTCTAATATAGCCAATGAAAAATTTTCTAATTTATATTTTCTCATAGCTCTAGTTATTACTATTTTTGTAACTTTATCAGAATTTGCATGATAAAAATGACTAGTCATTCTTTGAGTTAAATTAAGACTACTACCTACGTATAAATCTTTAGTAATATTATTTATAAATAAATATACTCCTGATTTTTTTCTTAATTCTTTATAAATATCCTTTTTACTTTCTTTAATGTTTTTAAAAAATATAACAAAATTATTTTCAGGTGAACCACCAGGTAATTGATGATTAAATCTTTTTCCTCTTTTATCCAAATTAAATCTTCCCTCATTAACCCCTATAAATAACAATCAGAATTGAACTTTAGATAGTAAAATATTGTAATTTAAACCTAATATTTTAGGTACTCAGAAATATCATCCGCTAAACATTGCAAATACTGCACCCATACTTAGTACATAGTGGAAATGCATACAAAATAAAAATGAATTTTTATTTGTATTCGGACTATATCATTATCTAATTTTATCTATAAATGTTACTTTATGTCAAGTAGGATTTTTATATTGAATTCAATTTAAAACAAAATCTGAATATTTTTTAAATTCTAAACTATCTTTAGGATCATTCTTATAACTTCTTATAGGAATAAACTCTTTTATTTTTGATACTCTATAAAATTTAAAATCTGAATATAATCTATTTTTCATAAAGTAATCATATAAAAATACCATTTCTTTTACATTTTGATATCTAAATGCTATAGTATTTCTAGATTTTCTAAAAACCATTGAAGGTTTATAGTTAGGGATAACGTTATCTAAATTAAGTTTACTAGTATACTCATTATGTTCAAATTCTAAATTACATTCAATTCTATTTCCAGTGTAATTAAAAACAATACTACCGTCTGTATCTACTAATCCTGATAAATAAGGATCATTAGCCTGAATATTATAATCAGCTTCTATAAAATCTATGTCTAAATAATCACAAGATTTTTTTAATCCTGGAACTTTAAGTCTAATTAAACCATTAATCTTATTTATTAAAAAGAACATTTCTTCTTTTTTACTAATTATTCATATAGAATGTGGTTTATTAGCATCAGATCTAATTCTACCTAAATGTAATGTATTTTGAATTCTACTTAATATTCTAATATCTCTATTATGTAATTTAATTCTAATAGTTTTTAAAACTAATTTAGAATTAATATTTCTAACGTCAAAATTACCATCCCCATCTATAACTCCAGCTAATCATTTAAAGAAATCCTTATCGCTAAAATCAGATATTTGGCGTGTAGTCTCTGAGAATTCTTTACAGTTTTCTGCTGATTGTATATCCGTACTTTTTAAAGTAACAGGTAAATTATCTATTTTACTAAATATAGTAAGAAAATTTAATTTTCTCGTTGCGCGTGCGCGTGCATCTATTTTTAAAAGATAATAATAAGCTATATAAAGTTGATAAATACCTAAGCATATAGTTTCCAGCATATAGCCAAATGCGAAATTACCTTTTTGATAATTAAGGCCCAATTGAGCAACTACGTAATAAGTATCGTGGAATGCTATATCTAAAGATGCATTCGCTAAAACTACACCACTTACGTTTAAAAAAATATTCATTAATCTAATATTAGGTTAATCTATTAATCTTTCATAACTAAAAATATAACCATTATAAACACCGCCTACACTAGCATACTTTTTTATAGTACTATGAGATATATTTAAGGCTCTTTGAGCAGCCACCACTCCTTCATATTTCTCTAGAAATTTTCGATTAATATCATATACAAATACTGCTTTTAAAATATGACTATTATTATTAATATTTAATAATAATTTTTCACATTCTTTTGAATTTCAATCTGCAATTCTAGGTGTGTCACTTAAATTATAAGGTATATTACTTAAATATCATTCACCTCTAAATATTGTTTGTTCTTGGATATTTTTAACTAATGTAGGATGATTAGATTTAATTAATTTAGCTAAAGTTTTAACAGAAGGGAAAAGAACTAATAACTCTTTAAAGGAATTATAAATATAGACAGGGTAAGCAGAATTAGCTTCAATCATTCTTAACTTACTTTCTATAGAATGATTTCTATTATAAAAAGGGTTATTTTCACCTGTAACAGCCCTAGCTATTAAACCTTTAGTTTCATCAGAATGCACTCTATTCTTAGCTAATTCAGATAGTAACTTCTTGGTTTCCTCCGTATGCACATAACCTAAAGAAGAGTAACCTTGTTTTAAAACATTATAATAAGGCATGACATGTGTAATATAAAAAGTTTCTCTAGTAGTTAAAAAAGCGGGTTCTACATATTCTAGAATTAAAAGAGAAAAATTTGAAGGATCATACTTAAGTAAAGCTTTGGTTATAGGCATATTAATATTTTGTTTACTTTTTAAAAAAGCTTTATTAAGATAGTTTCTCATTCTAGAAGCTAAATTAATAGAACTTCCTACATAAGTATGGTTATTTACCTTGTTAATTAAAAAGTAAACGCCTGATCTACCTTTTTCTTCGTTTATTATCTTAATTCTATCTTCTTTAAAGTTCTCATAAACTTTTTCAGCCTTTAAATTTTTGGTATTATCTTGGTTATCATCATAGATGATGTTAGAATAATATCGGATATTTATTGCCCTATATTTTAAGACTAATGAATCTTGTTTTACGCGGACTATATTTTCCCGTAGTGAACTACGGGGACTACGTTTAGTCTCTGAGGAGCCCCACATCTTGCAACCCAAAGCCATAGCTTGTATATTGTAGGGTAGAATCCGTAGGTTTCCTGCTGATTGTTCAAAATTATGCTTTGTTACTGAGATTGAATAAAACTCTAGTATCATAATTGTCAGAACTTCCCAGCATATGGTAGTCTTATCTGAAAGCAGAGGGAGGGCTAAGTGGTTGTTTAATAACCCTCCAATTGTAAACATAAATACAAAACCTAATGCAAATAACATCGAAGGTGATAATTTTATAGATCCTCCATAACATGTAGCTAATCAAGAGAATATTTTAATTCCTGTAGGTACTGCAATTATTAATGTGAAATAGAAGATTGGCCCCAACAAGAGATAAGTAAAACAATGTAAAAAAAAAAGTGAACCTTATAAAGATAAAATAAAATTACCTAAAACTATTAGGCACATCTCTATTAATTGCACGTATCTTACCTATTAATACATCATCAAATGCTAGTATTACCCATGCTAGTAGAATAAAAAGCATTAGGATCAACAGAACGTGCAAACCTGGCAACTCTACTAGCTCAAGGGTTATACTCCCCGTTCCCTGTATAGGGAATAGAAAGTTTTACACCAGTTTCACGTATATAACGTTTACCGTTTGCTTTTTCATACTCTAACATTTCAGCTAATCTATCTGTATCTTTACTGTCAGAAGAGTTAACTATTTCTGGGTAGCCTACAGGAGGCTGTGGCCCTCCTGGCTCTTGTGAGAGCCCTCCCTGTGTAGAGTTTTCTGTGTAATTATTCTCCATATTGTTAGAACTTAATAAGTAGTAATCATCTAAAGAAAAATTTTCATTAAATACTAAATCTAAATTTAATAGTAATACTTGTAAATCTAAATTTATCATAAAAAAAAGAATTGCTACTAAAATAAAGTTAAAGGAAACATTGAAAGAAAAGCCATAACTAATGGGTATTTAATATTAATACACATTCAATATATAACTAATCTTTCATAAATCATATTATTAAAAAACAAATTTTTAATAGTATATATTAGATTTATTAGAGATACTATAAATATAAAAAAAATTAACCAGAGCTACTAACGTGAAATAGAAAAATGCCCCCAATAAATAAATAAGATCAACCGTCCCTTAGGGGAAATTGCAACTTTTATATTTGTCATTAACCAAAAATCCTTTCCCAAACCGTACGTGATAGTTTCCCATCATACGGCTTTCCAGAGAAACCTTTTCTCCTGTTTTCCTTCGCATAACCACACCATTACAGTGGGATAACTACTACGAAAACTCCGTCACCTCGGTCTTTCAGACTTCAGGTGATCCTAAATTCTTTAATAAAACCCATTAAATATCCACTTAGGCCCAAAACAGTATTCTAACAATGGTTTTTTTTATTATAGTCCGCAACTACTATAATACATCTTACGTTAGATTTGTTTTTTTGTTCGTTATCCTAGCCATATGGACGTAGCTCGGGAGTGAACACTTATTATAAAAATTTATCTTAGTTATAATAAATTAATCTCCCTTTTTAGATATGCTGTTTTCAGTGTATAGTTGGCCTATACTACCTAAATCTAATGCTTTACACCCTTATGGTTAATCTTATATAAAAAATGATCTGAAAAATATGGCAACAATTTAGGTTTAATCTTATTCAAATCCTTCGCATTAATCTGAATTTGATACTCTACCTTAGAAAACTCTGGTTTAGGACCTTTATATACATTAGGGTCCCAAATAGATTTAATTGAATAGATAGTGGGATTAATATCAAACTTAATTATTAAAATATTGAAAAGTAAAATTACTTCTTTTAAAGTAAATCCATGCGTAACTAAACAAACACCTTTATTACGGCTCGACCCGTCCCCCTGGATTAAATGAGCCAGAGCTATGTAATCCAGGTAAAAAAATAATTCAGGTTTAATGGTTTTAACTATCTTTCCCTTACGCTTAGTATAAAAAAGATTAAAAATTTCTATAAAACAAGGTAATTGTCTAGTTTGAAAAGATCAACTATAAAATATTTTTCCTCTTGTTCTAGCTTTACTTTCATATAAAGGACCAGAACATAAATAAGCTAGCTCATTATATACTTGTAAAAGATAAGGAAAATTTTTAACAGATTGTTTTAAACCTATACGAGGGTTTCAATGGCCATTCTTAGTCATTCAACCATCTGAAAGTAAGATACCTACAATTATACTTCTAACTCTAGGAGTTAATTGTAAGATATTTCTCTCTAGATTCGTTATTTTAGATTTTCGATTATGTGAAGATAAACCTAAAGGTTTATTTCACAAAGTTAATGCCGTACTCTTAGTTTCTGTGTTTCCCCCAAAGGGGTAAACAAACGGAACGATTAAATTAGCTCGTTGAGCCATACTAGTAGAATACTTCTTATATAAATTACCATTAAAAAACAAGAGTGGAGTATTTACACTCAAGGTTTTATTAAATGAGATAGCGCACGTTGCAGCAGTAAAATATGCTCTAGTATCCACGTCTAAACCAACTGTATACATGTGATGCTAAACTGTTAATAATTATTTTAGAATTACCCATACAATTTTTGTATGCTTCTTTCACAGGAAGTGTCGGACTATATATTCATTTTTAAGCTTTTCCTGTTTTATTTGTCATACTATTATTTAAATTAATTTGTTTTTGCAGAGTTCTTACATGAGATAATCCTTCTTCAGTTAAATGTAATTTGTTAGATACTTGGTTATGAATAGTTAATCATTTTTCAAAAGAAAGAGCTTTTTTAGTTTGTAAAGGAAATAATTTAAAGTATGCTATTACATCATTCAAGGGTTTAAATCCAGTAGCTGTATAACGATAAACATTATCAGTTCCAGATCTTAATGTTACTTTACCAAATCCAAATAACTCGTATACTTTATTTAGTATAACACTATCTTTTTGATCTAATAAATAACGCATTTTTATAACATGACCTAATGTATATCGAGAGTTTGCTGTAATAGATACATTAAAACATCCTTCAGCATCAGTAAACCCTGATAATCATGCATCCTGTAATGTAATTGAAACAGGAGTATTTTTTAATTTTATGGTTTCAGAACCAAAACGATTATTTAAAGCATTAACTCAAAGAGCTAATTGTTCAATTCTATGATTTTGAGCTAAATTACCATTAAATAAAAAAGCTAAAAGTAGAATATGTGAAGGATTATCAACCATTCATCTATAAAAATCATTATTTTTACCACTCTTTCCTTGAGGAAAATGTTTAACAACGCCAATATTTAATTTAAATTGTATTTTATGAAGTATATCACTTTCTTTTTGAGTAAGAACAAAACGAACTCTTTTACCTTCATCATATGTTTGAATAGCTCCATCTCCCTCTGCAAACCCAATAAATCAAGTTAACCATTCATCAGAAAGATGATCTGTATTTTTAAATAATGTATTATAATAAGTACGAAATGCGGAAAATTTTAAAAATGTTTCGCGTATAGTCTCTGAGACGCTCTGTTTGTTATCCTTTAAGGAATACAGGGACAGATTGTCTGCTGATTGAGTATAGCCAATTAAACTTTTACCTTTCAAGGTGCTAATTAGCACTAAACTGTTCCAGCATACAGCGAAATTAATTAAATTCCCTACGTCACCGTAGGGTGAAGCCATCGTTACGTAACTTCAAACAATAAATCCTAATATTCCAATAGACATCATGGCGTAACAATATTTTACGCAAACAAAGTATTATTTCAATCTATTAGAGTTCATTTCTAAATTTAAACTTTTAATTTTATTTAAACCTTCCGTGGTTAAATGTTGTTTCAATTTAATAATAGTCATACTAGGAATAACAAGTATTTATCTTCCTTTGTTCATTCCTTTTTTAATAACCTGTATTTTTTCAATCCCATCTTTAGTTAAATGAGCTTTAACTTTCATCAACTCCGCAACTTTAACAAAATCTGCGAAGTCTAATTTTTTAGTACCTTGTAAAGGGTACTTAATGAAGAGAGGGATTATTATATTATTAACATCCTTTGATTTCGCTACAACAAATTCAACTCAAGATTTGTTTTTATATTTTTTTATATAACCACAGCCCAGATATTCGACTAAACTCTTCATAAATTCTTGGTCAAGATTATGCTGAGATAAAATAAATTCTAATCTTGCAGCATATCCTGTTTTGGATGCAACCGATTTATATAACGATACATAGAAACACCCTTCAGCTTCTACAAACCCTGACAGTCAGGCAGAATCTTTAATTTTTGACGGTTCCACTACAGGTCTATCCACTGGTTTTACATTTGGAAAAGACTGAGTTAATTCTTCATTTAATCCCTTATTTAAAGAGCACTTAATCCCTAAAATTTTATTAAAACCTTCGGGTGTTAAATGTTCACCTTTATTTATTAAATCCAGAGCAGACTTAAAAAGAAGGAAATCTGCCTGTTTACGAGTATGTAAAGGATACTTATCAAAATGGGGTATTATTACACTATATATATCTTTAATCGAACTTACAACATAAGAAGCCGTAGATTCACTTTTAATGTAAACTTTTCCTACTCCAAAGAATGAATTGATTTTATGTAATAAGTCAATATCTCGGCTATGTAGTCGTATAGAAAAAAAGGCTTGTATGTTTCATTTATTGGATACGTTACTCTTTACAATTGAAACTACGAAAGAAGACTCTCCATCCGCAAATCCTGTGATATACCAAGGATTAAGTTTAGAAGTGGAGGGGTCAAGGCTATAAAAAGAACTAGATGATGAGGAAAAACCTCTATCTTGTCCTCTAGCCTGGATAAGACTAGTCTTCTGGTATTTTGCTTCCTTAATAAATAAACATATTAAGGTGCACAACAATTGTATTGAAGCTATAAAATTCGGATAAATATGGCGGTAGCAATATTTTATGCTTCGCAGTAAAAAAAATATTATAATAATAGTTATAATCTATTATTATTCATCTTTAAATTTAAAGATTTTATAGTATCTAAGCTACATTTATCTAAGGGTCAATTTTTTTTTAATATTAAAAGGGCCTCTTTAAAACAAATATAATCTTCCTGTTTTAAATTTAATAAAGGATAAGTATCAAAATGAGGTAAGATTTTTTCTAATAAAGAGGTAGCATCTTGAACGATAAAATCACATCTTGGAGTAGCAATATTAGATCTTACATTTACCGAACCACAATTAAAAAATTTAATAAATAATTTCATTAATTCTAAATCTTTAACGTGTTGAGCAATATGAAATCTACAATACACTTTCTCTAACAAGATATAATCCTTAGCAGCTCGAACATAAATAGAAAACCCTCCATCTCCAGCTACAAACCCTGATACTCACTGAGGATTTAAATTATCAGGTAAAGATATAACGGGTTTATCTGCAGGTATTATATTAGGAAAGTATTCTTGAACTTTTTTTGAAACTCCTTTATTTATAGAAGCGTAATAAGAAATAATTTTTGAAAATCCCTCTTTATTTAAATGATCTTTACTTAAAATAAGTTTTATAACCTCTGATCATAATAAATAATCTATACGTTTTTTACTAATCAGAGGGTATTTTGTAAAGTGTGGTATTATAACATCTTTTATATAGTTCGCATTACTTACTCTATATACAGATTTTTTTCTATCGGGCCTATGATATATAGCACCCACACCAAAATAAGCTTGAATTTTAGATAAGATCTCTTTATCTTTCTCATGTAAATTTATTTCAAATGAAGTTCTGACTTTTCACTTTAAAGGATTTGATACTTCTATTATTATCGAAAAACAACCCTCAGCATCCACAAAACCTGTTACCCAATTAGGGTCTAGTTTATCTAAATGATGATCAATAGATAAATTTTTTTTTAATACTTTATTTACAGACATGAAATTGGGTAATACCAATTTCATATTTTCATAAAATAGTGGACTATATCTTAATCATCCAGAGTAGATGATTCTCCTTGTGTAGTCTCTGAGGTTATAAAAATTACATTTTCAAATATTCAGAGCTTCCTGGCTAACGAAGTTATGCAACCCTAAAAAGAATGTATTTTTATTTACCTGCTGATTGCTTATTGTAATATCCTTAAAATTTTCACTGTAATTGTAAAGATTACTAGTATTTAAGGTCTTAAAGGTTCCCAGCATATAAAGGAGATTTACATAATTATTAGTTAATGTAGGCCTACTTTTGACCATACCTATGTAACCGAATACGGATTTATTTGAGTAAGCGGAGATTGTTGTACTTATTATACCAAAAGCAGGTATAATTAGAATATAACCAAAATTTTGACTAACGAAATAGTTATATTTAGCATAATCTATTTTAATTAGTACTCAAGAATTTAACATTCTTGTTAGGACTTTATCTTAAACTGTAATATCGTTCAATTTGTTCATTGTACTTTTTAATTTAAGAATTTTATCCATTCCATTTTTATTTAAATGGTTTTTATCCTGAATTATTATATAAGCTTTTCTTCACTTTAAATAATTAACGTATTTACTAGATAATAATGGGTAACAATTAAAATAATTAATAAGATTGTAAGCTGAACCAAAACTAGTTGATTTGTAATAATAGGTATTTTTACTTTCCATGTAGCCCCAATTACCTCCTAAAAAATCTAATATTAAAATTAAAATATTCTTTTCTTTTTGATTTATTTCAAAATTTAATCTAACTTTAACTTCTTCATTATTTTTGTTAAGAATTTCGATTTGAAATTGGGTATCTGATGCATCTAAAAACCCCGCTAATCAATGGTTTTCTAAGCTTTTGCTTGAATCTAGCTTTAAATTTGTTAATTTACCAAAGTCAGTGTAACGTTCATCGTTCAATATATTATTAATTATTTGACATGATAGGTTTTCTGTTTTAATTTTACTATTTATTAAATTAATTACTTTTTTTATACCCTCCGGGGCTCCTATTATTAAAAAAAGTTTATTTTTAGATTTAACTTTTTTTACACTTCCAAAACCTAATTGTTTCTTAATGTAATAAGCTAAGGAATGATCTAATAAATGTAATTCTATAATTAATTCTTGCTTATTATTAAAACTACCCTTGGCGTCTATTAAGCCGGCCAAATAATGGCCAAATTTATCGTCACCTAGTGGTCTTAAATGTTTACGTACATGAACAGAGATTGGATTGACATCTTCTAATTGAGTTACAGTCTCGTTGCGTAAAGTCTCTGGGGTTCTATTTTCATTATAAGATATCATATTAAAAATATTACCTGCTGATTTACTTCTTCATGGCTTTAACTTTTTTACTATATCTAAAAAGATGGAGTATTTAAACCTAACTTGCGAAGCTTTCCCAGCATATAGCAACATTACGAGGCTTATATACTTAATAACCTCAGGATGCTTAATAAAAAAAAATTTTTTTTTGATAACTAAAACAGATAATAATTATTTGTTTTCTGTGTCGAACATTATAGGAATGTTACCTCTTTGTTTCAATCTACTAATCTCTCTTTTTGCTTCTATTAGCTCGTTAGTCAAACGGGCAAAAGATGTTAAGACTTTATTTTCTTTTTCTTTAGGAGTTAAAGATTTATCTTGTAAAATATTTTTTACATTTTGGAGCTCTGCTCCTCCAAATTCTCGTAAATCCTCAGTTGTATAACTAACATTAGAATTCAAAGATTGATTAGTGTCAGAATGTGAAATACCACCTGTTGCAGCGGCCGCTGCAGCAGATCCATCGTTACCAGGACCACCCGGTGGACCTGAACCACCCGCCGGGGGTAGACCACCTGGGTGATCTCCAGGACTTAAATTTCCACCTGGACCATTACCTATACAATAAATATTATCCATAATACTTATATCTTGAATAATAATAAATGTTAATAATATTAAAAGAAAAAAACTTAGATATAATAAAATATTTTTTCAATTAAAAAATAACACATAGAGGTATAGGTATGTAATGGTACTTAAACTTAAACACAGTAAGTAAATAAAAACCACATAGGTTATAATATGCTAATTTCTTTTTATTTTGGACCATATCTTTAAACATATAATTTATTCATACTTATTTCATTTATTAATAAAAGTACTTCAAGCTTTATTTAAAAAAATATCATCTAAAGGCGCAGCATGAGCTTTCATATCCTTCAACTCATAAAATTTAGGTACTAAATGTAATCTATTATTTTTTTTTGATTTTGAAGGATATTTTTTAAAATATTCAATTAGATTGAGTATATCTTCTTTTTTAGTAATATATCATTTAAAAGAACCATTTCCACCTCTATCAATATAAACATAACCCCCAAATACTTCAATTAAAGGTGTAAGAATTTCAGATGTCTTTTGACTAGCTGAAATAGATAGTTGTCAATTAGAACTATTTATACTAATTGTTCCATCTGCATCAAAAAACCCAGATAACCAACCATTATTGTAAGTTAACTTTTCAGGGTATTTTATAGTTATGTCATATTTAACACAAATATAATTTAATTGTATTAATCTGATAGGGTTTCTTATGTGTCCATTTACATCATTAATAAGATTTAATAAACCTTCTTTATTATGTAATCTATATCTTAATGCACTAATACCTGATCTTAATTTGATTGAGCCGCCATATACATTTTTTACTGCTTGTAATGCTCGTTCATCTCCGAAGATCCATGGTAATCTCTAAGCTTGCATAACCTTTTTTAGATAATAAAAAACAACCATCACCGTCAATTAACCCGGCTAATCATTGTTTAAATCTTTAAAGATTTATCTAAAGGGTTATTTAAATTATGAATTGATCTTATGTTTAACAAACGTATGGCCTCTGAAGTTCCTACTTGCGTGCTAAGCGCTTTGGTTACTTGCGAATTATCGTAAATTTTTAGAATTTTTACTAAAGCGGTATACAATAAAGTATAACTTATGCTAATAGTATCTGAATAAATATTAAAACGAACTCCTCGCTTTATAGTTTTGTTTGCGATAAATTCAATTTAAAGGGCCACCCATCGACCCGAAGAATCCAATTCCTTATTTATATAGTTATATTTCACCTGTTAACTATATAACCCCTATATTCCTAGCATTTATTAAGATATAGAGCCTTTTAGTGACATATTAGAAAGAGTGAAATCCGAACTGGTACATTAAGCAGCATTTCAGCTACCCACCAGTGATGCAGTCTGTAGCGTTTATTTAGGTAAACGACGGTCTTGTTATAGGCTAATTTTGACCGTTCCACTAGTGTTGCTTTTAATATTTATTGTTTTTTCCTAAAAATTACACAATAATTTTACTATTAAAAACTAGGGTTGTGGTATACTTTCGTATTCATTAATTAAAGTCTTAATTTATTTAACATCTGCTTTATTAATTTAATAGCTTTGGCTAAACCAATCCCCTTTTTTCCTGATAAATACACTATTTATTTATTTTTTTACATAAGTCCTTTATCTCTAATCTTTTTTCTGAAATTAAATGTTCGCCTTTTTTTAACTTGTAACGAACTTCCTTTCATTTTAGATAGCTAAGACGCTTTTTACTCTTAAGAGTAAATTTATCAAAATATTCAAATAGTTTTTCACAATTTTTCACTCCATTTATTCTAAGTTCCCAAATATTAAAATTATTTTTAGACTCATGGTGAGGGTATACTACTCCAACTTTATCTCCGAATAATTTATTTATAAATTCCAATGTAGCTTTATTACTATCTCATTTTTGAGTTAATATATATCTAAATCTATATCCTTTGTTAGGTTCAGATAAAATACTGGAAGTAAATGATGCTTCACCATCTGAAATACCTGATAGTCATGCATCATTTAAAGAAGGTAATATTGTATTATTTATATGAGATATCGTCTTCATATTCTTCTTCAATAACTTTTCATTAATAGCAGAAAGAAAAGTTAGAAATCTGGCATTTCTGGTTGGAAATACCATATTACCGTTAAATAAGTTACAAATAAGAACTAAATTTCTAATATCTTGGACTACAAATCTATGTGTATTACTTTTTATAGATTGTTTAATAACTTTTCCAAATCCTAAGTTATCTTTAATGAAATTTAAACATTCTATATCTGTAGTAGATTGAGTTATGACAAAGGAGAAGTCCCCTCTTTTAGCTATTGTAAAACAACCCTCTCCTTCAGTAAACCCTATAAATCATTCTAAGAAATTAGAATTAGGCAACTTATTATCAGGATATATATTTACATATTCTTTATAAAACGATTCAAAATTAAATGACTTCACGTCATTACAATCGGCAGCATATAAAGTCAACAGAGTAAGGCTGCTTAATATAATAATAAATATAATAGTGTAAGTTTGTTTGTTGCTCGCGCATAAGAAAAGATGTTGAAATAAAATAGGATCACCACCTCCAGCTGTTTCAAAGAATGATGTATTAAAATTTCTATCTGTTAAAAGCATAGTAATTGCCAATTTTATCTTGATCTACTAGACTAGGTCTCATGACAATTTGTCTCATAAATTAATTATTTATGGTAGATACTCAATATATCACTATATTGTTGGGACTATCTCTTACTTGTATAAGTTATAAAATTTACCTAAATGGTCTCAATTAAATTCTGTTCTTTTGTTATTCATTTTTGATTTTATTTCAATTATAGTTTTTATAGATTCAGGATTAGTATGGTTTTTATTTTCAAAATATTCTAAAACTTTTTTTCAATCTTGATAATTTAAATATTTACTTGAGAATAATGGATAATTTTCCATATAATTAATTAATATTAAATTACCCTTTAAACTAGTTGTTCTTACTCTGTATTCAGGTTTAGGTTGATCTACCCTAAATCCTTTTACAGTAGTTAATAAAAAATCTGCAATTAAATTTAAAAATTCATAATTATTTTCATTATTATGATCATTTTGTCTTTGAGTTAATTCAAATTTACATTCTATTTTAGGGTATTTTGAAACAGTAGTAGTTCTTACTGAAAAATGCCCATCAGCATCTATAAATCCAGCAAATCAACTATTAGAATCTATATTGCTAGTATCTTTATCTTTTTTTACTATATTTAAATCAAATCTAACATTTAATCAATCAATTAATTTATATAAAGCAATAATTTTTGGAGTTCTCATATAACCATTTATTAAATTAGCTATAAGTATTAAACCTTCAAAATTATTTATTGTCAATATATAGGCATTAACTCCTTTTTTTTTAGATAAGGATCCATGGTTTATTTTTGATTGTAATATTAAAGCTAATGGAAGATCTCTTAAGTCAAATACTATTTGTATTGAAGGGTAATTTAATTTACCTTTAGGAGATCTTTCAGTTTTAGGTACTATTATTGTACCATCTCCTTCTATTAAACCTGCTAAATAAGAAGCAAAATTTGAATTAAAATCATTATTTTTTAAAGAATTAGAATATAATCTTTTATTTAGATATAAACATACAAATTTTGGCGTATAGTCTCTGAGGATCCTTAATGAGTTTAAACTTAATAAGTTTCCTGCTGATAAAGTTATAATAAACATTCATAACTCTTTCCAGCAAATAGCCAAATTTAAAGCCGGCACACACATACCGGCTAAAACAGGTAAAGATAATAATAATAACACAGCTGTTATAACTACAGCTCACCCAAATAAAGCTAATTTCATTTAAATAGATTGATATTATATTTATATTATTTTTCACATATAGATTATCATATCTTTTGTATAAGGGTACACCCTTAAATTCAAATATTTATCTTTATGTATAGTATCATATTCTACTCTCTATTCATGTTTGATTTTATAGATAGTATTTTATTTAACCCTTCTTCAGTTAAATGGGATTTATTGACCATTAAGTCTGATACTTTTTTAAAATCTTCAAAATTTTTTACTTTATCTCCAATTAATGAATATTTATCGAAAAAAGGTATAATTATATTTTGTATATCAGATATTTTGGATACTGCATATCTTGTAATGCCTGAAGATTCATTCATTGTAATAGTACCACAACCCAGTGTTGACTTTATTTCTTCCATTAATTTCAGATCTCTTATATTTTGTACTACTATGAAATTAAGATTTACACTTAAACCTAATTTGTGTGTTTTGGATTTACTTGTTTTAACATAAAAACATCCTTCACCTTCTACAAATCCGGCTATTCAGTAATTCATATCGAATAATTTATCCTTAATATTTAAGGTAAATTCTGGTCTCAATTCAGGTTTAGTGTTAGGAAAATCTAATAGTAATCTTTCAGGTAAACCTTTATTCATAGAAGCTCTAATATTTACTAAATTTTGCAAATTTCTTAAATGTTCTTTATTTGATATTAATTCATATGCTTTTTTAAATAGTAAGAAATCACTATGTTTTTTAGTCTTTAATGGATACACATTAAAATGTTCTATTATTTTTAATAAATCTTTAATAGCTACTACTTGATAAATAGCAGTATCTTTATGTAATGTAACATTACCTACACCAAAATATTTTTGTAGTGTATATAATACATCAACATCTTTTACGTGTAAATGTATAGCAAATATTAATTTAATACCTCATCCCGATTTCATTAAGGGACTTTTGTAAAAAATTAGTTGAAAACTTGATTCTGCATCTGAAAATCCTGTAACTCAATTAGGGTTTAATTTTACATTATTCGTAGAGTATTTCGTTGCATCGTAGTTTATATATTTTAATTTATATAAACAGATAAATAAAATTATATAAATATATATTTATCTATGACCAGATTTCCTAGTTGTCAGAGTACACCTTACAACTATTTATTTTATAATTGAAGAACCGTCTACTCGTTGCTCTTTTACAGTATTGGTTTCACGTAATACTGATTTAGATCCGCGATTACCCATTTCAAGTGTAAACTCTGTTATACTATCATCTCTTTTGATATTACTATACCCTCAGTGATTAGCTAGGCCAGATATAAAGTTTCCCGAATATCCTTAGTTAAAAGAGCTTTAGGGCTTCCCCGAAATTTGGCTCTTATACACAAATTAACTCATTATGTAATCTTATACCAGGAGTTCTCATATTCATTATCGTAGTAATGACACCGAAAATAGTTAATTATATTAATTAACTAATAGTATAGTGGACTATATCTTCAGCGTACCTTTTTTTAGATACGGTGTCTAACGTATAGTCTCTGAGGATCCTACTAAAGTAAATATCTATAAATACTTACTGGTTGGTTTCCTGCTGATTGAGCATAACCTATAGGATTTTCACTATTAAAAGTACCTATAGGCACTGAGCTGTTCCAGCATATAGTTAGAAATTTAATCTGAACCTCATTTGCGCAATATTTGTTTTTATAGGAATTTACATAAGTATCCTTTATAAGCTTTACCTAAATTAATATATTTAACCAATGTTACTTGAGAAGCGGATAGACCTTTGTCTTGTAAATATTCCACACATTTACCTAAACTAGGTAACACTATAGTATTTTCTAAATTATTTACATCTGTTAATATAACTGCTTTAGATGAACTATTTAGAGGTTTATTTTTATTATACTTAACTCTATCTTTTTCCAACATTAAACCTAAATCTAAATAAGACATATCTTTAACTTTAGCTGTTAACACCGGCACTCTTGAAAAGAGATATTTTCCTAAATAAAAAGTACCATTTTCTAAATGTTTAGTAAATGTGGAATGATGAATATTTAATTTTCTAATAAAATCTATTTGTTGTGTTGAAAAAAAATATAAAATAGTCATATCTCTATTATAGATATATAAACTCTTAGAATTTGATCCACTAGGATTATTTGCAACTCTTATAGTATTTAATGTAAAACTAGGGTCTAATAAATAATATTGTTCTAATACAATTTCTGAGCCTTTTATGTAATTACTATAAAAGGGAAAAACTTGTAAAGCAAATTTTTTTAACCCTTCTTTTTTTAAGAGAGGGATTAATAGACCACTCTCTTTATGAGAAAGATTAATATAACCATTTAATCTAAAAGCTAACTGTGAAGATGAACCTACGTATTTTCTTCCTGTACTTAGGTGTGTAAAGATATAAATACCAGGTATTCTTTCTTTACTATTAGGTAAACCAAGTTTATCTTTAATAATTTCCTTAGTTCTACTTTTTTCATTTAAATTAGTTAAAGTAAAACTGGGAGTATTAATTAAAGATTTTAATTCTTGATCTGTAATTTTAATATTACAGTAAGCTAAAATTTCATTAATTTTTTTAGCAGTCACAGCTTCACCACTATTAATAAGCTCAATAGCTAGAATATGGCTATGTTTATTAGGACCTGTTCTACCCAATATCTCTTTTCACGGTTATCCAATTTAAATTTATTATTTTTTTCTCCATTTTTTTTAGAATTATTATCACCACCCTGAGTTGTTATTATTACTAGAGTTGTTTTGAAACTCTTGTTTAGGTTTAGTGCTAAAATAACATTTATTAAGAATTAATGTAAAGCTTATTGAATTTTTTAAATATTTAAAAACAAATACAGAGAATCCGAAATTCACAGCTCCAAGTAAGGAGCTTATCCCTGATAAATGTAAAGCAAATATAGCTAAATCGACACTAGGTCCGCTATGACTTTGTACACCTGATAACACGGCAATAAAATTTATCATACAAATTATTAGTCACATTATTTATCTTATTTTTGTGCATACTACGAAGTATTGCTGCATCCTTATGGCACAGCATGGAAAGCGGATAGCTAAGAAAATTAAAGCTACAACGAGCTTAACCATCTGACATAAAAAGAAAAAACGAATATTGTCACAAATAAAAAGATTACTCTTCTGTGGTTGCCTCTCCCGTCCATTCAAACGGATGGGAGGATTAAAATAAATATCCCTATATCCCTACTTCAATAGAGTCTTACGTATGAAATTTGGTCTTTATTGTTTAACATAAAATTACGGCAAACTTCGTAGCACGAAGGTGCCCTCCGAGCTACTATTTATAAATGACTACTGCGAAGTAAGAAGCTAGCTTTGCCGAAAAGGAATTACAATACCCCACCTTCACCACCCTCAGATATCACTCCAACCTAAAGATTGTAATAAGAATGAAGAGAATCTTACTCGGTAAAATTCCTAAAAATTAGTAACCTGAATTATACTAATAAAAAGCTATAGCGATAACAACAGCAAATTAATCCTAAAAATAAAACTACATCGATCTTCCTGTATTCATACCTGATTTTATTGAAATAATCTGATTTAACCCTACTTCAGTTATATGTTTCTTAGCTTTAATCATTTCAGCCGCTTCACATCAATCTTTAAAGTCCTCCGATTTTACTCCTAAAATATTATGTTTTTTAAAAAAAGGAATAATTTTTTCATAATTATCTGAAAACTTGTAGACCGCAAAATTAACTGCAGGATCTCTAGATGATGCTTCTAATATTCCACACCCAAAAAAAGTAATAAAACTCTTCACTAATTGCTCATCACGAGAGTGTTGAGTTATTTGAAACACTAGATATACTTGGTCTATTTTTCTATTAGCTCGTTTTACTAAACTTATTTTGAAACAACCTTCACCAGAAGTAAATCCAGCTATTCACTCACCATTTGGTATTGTTTTATTTTCTACTAAAGGTCTAAAAACAGGAAAAATGTCAGGAAAATAAAGCTGTAATTCAGGTGATAAACCGTGATTAATTGCAGCTTTAATCGATATAATTTTATTTAATCCTTTCTTAGTTAAATGCTCTTTATTTATCATCATGTTAACAACATCTCTGAATAATAAATAATCTGCTAACTTCTGAGTTATTAAAGAGTATTTTTCAAAATGAGGAATTATTTCATTAACAATATCTTTTAGAGATTCAACTCTAAATTTAACTTTGTCATTTACGTCATTTATTATCTTACCCACTCCAAAATAAGACTGAATATCTTGCAAAATCTTAAGATCTTTTTTATGTAGAGTTATTGAAAAATAAGCTTCAACTACAAAACCAACTCTATATTTAGGGTTTTTTCTAACTCTAATCATAAAAGAACCCTCTCCATCAACAAACCCTGTAATAAATCAAGGATCAAGAGCACAGCTACTTTTATCAAGTGCAGGGTTTTGAATTAAAGACTCAGAAGATATTGAAGAAAATTCACGCAATAACGGTAAACTAATTTGGTTAGAAAGGATTTTTACTTGATAATTTCTCTCGAAACCCGTTAGAGTACATCTTAAACGTGGTAAATTAACACCACGTCAACTACCGTATACTCGTTGCTCTTTTACAACTACTGGTTTATTTATGGCTTGCGGGACGTTTAAACCAGTAATTGACTTAGATCCGCGATAACCCACATTCTTTTCAGAAGCCTTCAAGCTTATTACCCTACATGAGTGATTAGCTCATCCACAAATTATTTTTCAATAATTGCTTGGTACTTGAAGTTCTAGGGTGTCCCCGGAATTTGGCAGTTTAACCCACTTAAATCATTTCCTACATGATTTGGCAGGTGGATAAATCGTTCAACCTGTACCTGCACCACCCTCTATACAAGTAGAGAATATTAATAGCAGTAAACTAGGTGGTAACAATCAAAAACTAATATTATTAAGTCTTGGGAATCAACAATTTTAAATCGCCCATATACTAGGATGATTTTGAGGATAGTAATGCTTCGCTGCATATTTCATAGCGCTACTAAGGTAAAACACATCAAGATTTGCCTTGCAGACTTCAATAAAAAAAAAAAAATATCTTTATTTTTTATCTAATAAAGATAAAATTTTACTAATTGAAGTCCTACTGGGTCTAGTTTTGTGAAACACCTCAGGATTACGTTCTTCAAACATATTTAAAAGATTAACTATATCTTCAAGTTCAGGTTTTTTTGAATAAAATTTACCATTTAGGTAACTTATACCTATACTATGTATATTTTTTTTAGAACCACCATCTTTGTAGGGTTGTAATAATATACTTAGAGATTTTTTTAAATCTGAATCTGTAGTTGGTACGTCGAGATCCGCGTCACTTGTAACTTGTTGTTGAGCCGAAGAAGCCGAAGCAGCCGAAGGAGCCGAAGAAGCCGAAGGAGCCGAAGAAGCCGAAGGAGCCGAAGGACTATTTACATTAAAAACAGTCTTTCATCAACTTCTATCAGGTCGGGGGTTTTGATTTGAACCACTAGGTTCATTATTACCCCCTCCCCTTAAATCTTCACTACCTCCACCACCCCCGCCATCGCTATCGCTACCGCCATCGCAAAACAATAAAAAAGTATAAAATCGTTAAATAACCTAAGTAATTTCTTACCCAGACGGACTATGTCTTCATCCAACTTTTAATATTTACCTAACTATCTAGTTTAGTTAGAAAAATTGGAGTTTTGCGTATTAATGTATAATTAATATACATTCCTAATAAATTAATTTTACTAGCTAAATAATTTATTAAAGTCTCTGAGGATCCTACTAAGGTATAACTTACCCGTTGGTTTCCAGCATAATACTCCCATGTATGTATTAGTTTTACTACTAATTCAGTATATTATTTACTTTATAACAGTATTAGAACTATTCAATCAGCCGTCAATACATCTGTTGACTGAGTTAAAAACTCAATTTCGAGAGATTACATGCTTATAGCAAAATAATAATAATAAAATTTACATTTTATCACGGCATTCCCTTATTTTATTTCCTTATTCTCTTGGCTTTTAGTTTTACCTAAGAGAACGCGTACATGCGTACTGCAAAGTATGTATACTCAAATTATTAATGTGAAGTTAGAATAAATCCCTGCGCAGCTACACCACCCTGCTGTATATAATCTTACAGGGCCTATTCTATTTTAGTAGGCTACGCAGAAAAATGTATACTATGTATCAAAATAAAAATGCTTATAGTAAATATTTAGTCATAAAAATTCTTTAAATGATCTCAATTAAATTCAATTCTTTTTGTATTCATGCGACTTCTTACAAGTTCTACCGTATTTATACCCTCATCCGTTAAATGTTGATTATTAATAAGTAAATTTGCTACTTCTTCTCAATCTTTATAATCTAAATATTTACTTGTAAATAAAGGATATTTATTAAAATAATTTATTGCAATAGCTAAAGATACTTTACTAGTTGCAGCTAAAGTATAATATGAGTTATTAGTAGATTTCTGTGTTCTAGTACATAAATTACAATTTAGGAATAAACATATTTGATTCAAAATATCGTAATAACTTTCGTTTGTTATAGGATCTAACATTCTTTGTTCTATTCTCAATCTACAAGAAATTTTTCTTTTTTTTGCTGCGCAAGCTACATCTTCTGTTTTAGTGTATTGTACAGAAAAACTTCCATCTGCATCTACATATCCACTTAATCAACCACTATTTTCTAAATTATCTTTATTTAAAGGTAATTTTTCTAATTGAGCATTGTGATTTTTATTTAATCAATCTATTAAACTATGAAGTTGGTGTATTTTAGGTGTTTTTAATTCCCCGTTAATTAAATTTACAATTTTTTTTAAACCTACTACAGGTGAAACAACTAAAACACAAGCATTCTCTCCGTGTTTATATCTAATAAATCCTGATCCTATAATATTTAACAATTTTTGGCATAAAGCCTCATTTTTTAAACCAAAAGTTATACAAAATCTAGGGTTATGAGTTTTACTACCTTTTTTTTGAATTCAAATATGACCGTCTCCTTCAAATAAACCTGCTAAGTAAGAACCTAAATTTTTATTACTACTATTATTAATATTTACACGCGCATTTGCAGAGTCACTATAGTAAACTCTTAATTTTATTTTGTTCAAAAGGAAAAATAATGAGTTTGCAGTACCAAGAACGCCAGGAAAAAGGTGGGCTGAAGATTTTTTTATTTGTCTTGTATAACCGAGTACATCTAAGTGTTGTCAATTAAAATATGATCTATTATGATTCATATTATTTTTTAATTCTTCTATTATTTCTAAGTTATCTTCTTCATAGTGTGATTGAGCGAGTATAAAGTCCACAACTTTTAATCAATCTTTATAATCCAGATGTTTAGAACTAAATAAAGAATAAGTATTAAAATATTCTTTTAAAATTCTAAGACTATTTCTACTTTTAGCCGTAACATTAAAATATTGTTTTCCTCCGCAGGCTAGTCCACCAACTCTATTAGTTATGTTTAAATTAACATTTAAAAATTTAGCTATACTTGTAAATAAAGGTTCATAACTTAAATTAGAATAAGGACAAATCATTCTTTGTTCAATTCTAAATCTACAACCCACTTTTCTTTTTTTAGTTGTTTTACTTAATTCATCCATTTCTTTTTTAGTAAAAATAATTCCAAAGGAATCGTCAGCATCTATAAATCCTCCTAATCAGCCATCTTTACTAAAATCTTGAGTCTGGAAATCGTGTTTTTCAATATCTACATTATAACGAGTTTTTAAATTATCTATTAATTCATTAAATTTTAGTAATTTAGGGGATCTTAAATAAAAATTCATTAAAGATACAATAAAAATTAATCCATCTTTAGTGTGAAAAATTAATACACATGCATTATCTTCTTTTTTTATTCTTATTCACCCATATCCTAAAACATCTTTTAATTTTTCAGCTAAAGGCAAATCTTTTAAATGGAAAGTAATAGATAAAGATAAGTTCTTCGAATTTGAATTAGGTTTACTAATAGAAATGTGGCCGTCACCTTCGAACAATCCAGCTAAATAAGAACCAATATGATCATAACTAAAAAGGTTAACATTAGTATATGTAGAATAAATTTTAATTTGGTTTAATATACTTATTATGTAACGAGGTGAAAAAGAATAAAATTTTTTTAAATTTGCCATATCTGGCCCACCTACCATTAAAGGCAGTAAAAAATTCCCAAATCCTCCTATTAAAGCTGGCATAACCATAAAGAAAATCATTAAAAGGGCATGAGCTGTAACGATACTATTATATAATTGATTATCAGCTATATATTGAACACCAGGTCCACTCAATTCCATTCTAATTAAGACAGAAAAAGCTGTCCCCAGTAACCCCGAAAATAGTGAAAAGATCAAATACAACGTACCTATATCTTTAGCATTAGTTGATAAAAACCATCGCTCAACCCAACTAGAGATAACCTTAGGTTGAGTTGAATATGGCCTATAACTCTCTGCTTCTTCCGATTCACTAGCATTTTCCGAAGGTATCTATATTTATATAGATATATCTTATATATTGTGTTATTTAAGATAATTAGTAAATTTAAATAGGATTATGTAGGAATCGAACCTATTACTTAAGATTTGCAATCAAAGTGTAAACCATTTACTTCATAATCCTTCCATAATATATATTATAGTATACCCTATATACTATAACATTTCTTTATTTCCTTTTTTTTATCAAAATATTATAGCATGATGAATAATAATCAAAGATAAAATTAAACATAACGTACCCAGTAATAATACCTCCTGGTGCGTATTTGTAGCTAACAGCTCCCACTCAAACAATGCACAATATGTATACTATAGGTTCAGCAAATAGTCCTTAACAAACTTTTATTATGTATTAAGCGGGTCTATTTAGATAAGCGCTCTTAATTAATAGTAGGTACTATAAATACAGTAAATTTAATCTTTAAAAATGGTTTTTCTATGCTACGCAGACGACTAATATAATATTGTTCCCTTATATTTCTAATCTCCTCCAGAGTAGATCTTGAATGGCTAAAAAAAAATATTTAATGCATCTAATAAAGGTTGTGCATTAAAACATACCATCTCAAAACTTGTACGTAATTCAGGATGATTATGTAAAAATTGTGATCCTGGCTCTATCCGACGTATTACAGCTTATAGATTTTCTTATAAAAAAAAAAGTACGAAGGTACTCTAGATAAACGTTAATATATCTAGAGAATTCCCCTAGTAATCTATAACTATCTTCGTTTAAGATAAAATGTCTAAACTCCTCCGCAACATTATCTAACGAAAAGGTCATTTCGTCAAATGTAGGATTTAGATAATCAAATTGACTTTGAATTGTTCTCGCTATATGATCAACTTGATTAGGTGTAGCTGAGAGATTATCAATTATATCTGGAGTTGATGACATTGGTATTTCATCATTCTCATACATGCTTAGCATCTCTGGAGATATATCTGCATCAAATACATTTAGGATAAATTCAGCTTGAATAACCGTTATATATAAAATATATCTTGATATACTAGTTTTTATTTAATTAAATAATAATTAAACTGATTAATCAGTAACATATAAATTTATATTAATTTTTTCATTAATTAAATATTAACAAAATTGAATACCTAAATTGACCTATTTCAGATTTGAACTAAAATCAAAATATTAGAAGTATTTGGCTTTATCTTTAAGCTAATAGGCTACCTTGCTGCTGTGAAACTAGCCAGCAGTACACAAAATAAATAATGTTAGATGTGCTAAGGTAAGAGGAAATAAGATGGGCTTTAACTTAAAATTTTTAATTATTATAAAATAAACAAGCTAGTTAGCTACAAAAATTAAGGCTTCTCCCTTTTCTTTTAAACGTATTTAAAAATGGATCCAAACTTCGTACGAAGTACGAAGTACGCACTCCACTTTTTATTAAACCTATTTAAAAGGATTAAATAAATAATGAATATAAGTATTCATTATATATATTACCTATTTAGTTTTACTTTTTTTTTTTTTTAGAAATTAAAGTACATGACAAACTCCTAATTTATTAATATTAATTAAATTAGCCCTTAGTCTTGACTAAAACTAATTATAATATAACTTATACAAAAAAAAATAATTATTACTTATCTCCTTAAGTCAAATAAGTGCTTCTTATTATACATTATTCCTCAATCACGAAAAGCTTCAGCTTTTCTAATGTTAGCATCCATCTCTGCTCCCAAATTTTTAAGTGCTGTTAGGGTAGGGCTAGATTGTATTTTATCACTAGCTAATAATTTAGTATCAAACCCCCACGATTCACCACATGTCATAGTTCCATCCTTTGTAAGACTTGAAAAAAATTCAACCGATTTTGCTACAGCTGCATGCATATGATCACCATTCTCTAACGCTATGGTTACATTAGCAACTATCTCTTTCACATCTATCAATTGCATAATTTGAAGGCTAACATAGATTGTATCAATAGGAGCATGAAGACTTCTAGTACTATGAAAAGATCTTTTAGAAATCCTAGGATTATGATTATTTATATCAACTGTACTAATAAGAATCTTACTTCGTATTTTTTTTACTATGAAGTACCCCAAAAGATAAATCAACTAAAGTATTTTCAATTAAACTAATTACAGGCACAATTATTATAAAATAACTGAAATATAGAACTGTACTCAACTGTCCTAATTCTATAAATGGAGTTTCCACATGACAAGCTCCTAATTTCATTAAGATTAAAAAATTTACCACAAAAACTCAGAAAGCCAATTTACTTATTGGTCTAAATTGTAAACCTTTTGATCTACCTAAATCTGTTATAGGTAATAGCATTATTGCTAAGATAGCAGCAAACATAGCTATAACTCCTAATAATTTATTTGGTATAGATCTCAATATAGCATAGAAAGGTAATAAATATCATTCAGGCACAATAGCAGCTGGAGTTTGCATAGGATTTGCCATTATATAGTTGTCACTATCACCTAAAACATTAGGCATAAAGAAAACAAATGAACTTAAACCAAAAATAAAGATGAAAATAGTAATTAAATCTTTAAATAAGTAATAAGGCGCAAATGTTATTCTATCATAATTACCTGAAACACCTAAAGGATTACTTGAACCCGCTGTATCATGAAGCGCTATTAAATGCATTAAAACTAAAGCTACTAATATAAAAGGTAAAAGATAATGTAATGCAAAAAATCTATTTAAAGTTGCATTATTCACAGAAAAACCTCCTCATATGACAATATAATTTTGTATAATTTTTAATTTATACTTTATATCCTTTCAGATGTAACTAGACTATATCTTGAACTTTATTTAATACGCAGCTGTATAGCTAACGTTATAAAATCCTGGGGTTATCGTGTTGAGCTTATTGTTGGTTTAACTCACTCATTAGTCGTTGAACGTCCTTAATTCCTTTTAATTAACCGAATTAAGTTCCGCTACAAGTAATTTAATAGCCGGGAGGTAGTATTATTAAATGTTCTTGTAATTTTCCCCATTTGCCTCTAAAAATAATTAGAGCATAGCTTATGTAATAGCCAGCATTATTTTTAAGGAGCCCATTTTACAGTTTTGGGTAATGTAATTTACTATAGCGCGTAGTATTTTGTAAATTATTTAATCATTTCATATATTGAATGTACTTTAATCCAATTAAAGGATGTAAACCCTCGAAAGAAAAGAAATTTATAACTGTTTGAATATCAGATTTAGAACTAACACCAAACTGGTTAAAATTCTTAGTAGTGTCTATTTTTCTTGTAGTATTAAACACTAATTTAAAGGCTTCAAATAAATTTGTATGTATTCTTTGTTTTAACTGAAAACAACCATCATTATTGCTTTTAATAAAAAAAGAACCTTCTGAACATGTAAATCCTACAATTCAATTTTTAAAAAAATGTAATAATGTGTAACCCTTTGCATCTTTCGGTAATTTAAATACATCTTCAATATTGTCTTTTGATGGTATTTGATCAAACATTTTTATATCATTTTTAAGAATATGCATAGCCAAATTAAACTGATTAACTCTAGTGTCAGTTAAAAAGAATATGTTATTATGTATCAATAAAGGAAATAAAACTTCTTGTAGTTCAGTTCTATTTATTACTAATTTACAACTGGGGCTTCTTAAATCTTTATATGTATTTATATTACCCAATTTTAAAGTAGAATGGATATATTCCAAAGTTGAAATATCTTCTATATGTAAAGAAATAACTAATTTCATTGTTATAAATCCTTTAGTTGTTTTAGTAATTTGAATATAACCATCTCCATCTATTAATCCAACTAAAAAGGCTAAAAAAGACGTAGGTACGTCAACATAATCTTTTTTATCTAATAATTTACTCATTTTCTTTAAAGCGTTTTTATGTACATTACCTATTGTAGGTAATATTGAATATATCAAAATCACACTAATACCCAAAACTGTAGTTTTTATTGACTCAACTATATCTTGTCCAATTCATGGTATCGCACTAATTAAATTAGTGATAACTGTTGCACCTCATAAACTCATTTGACCATAAGGTAAAACATACAAATATACTTAATATAAATTAAAAGACATTTATAAAAAGCTAGAATAACTTTGAATTCGTATATTCTATTAGTCATATTATATAACTAAATATTCCGACTGTGCATTAAGCATCATTTCAGATACCCATTAGTGACCCAGCCTGTCGCGATCATATAAATAACCGACGATCTCTAACTTTTAGTTCTATATTTTATTAAGGTTAGCCTTTATCTAAATAAAACAAAACTTAAAATTCTTTGATCGTATTCACTAACATTGCCAAAGAAATTCAAATATTTCTTCAATAGCCCTGTCGGGCTATTCTACTTTACTTTTTATTTTTTTTTATAAATTGCATAAAAAGTTTTACTCGTAGGACTATAATTAAAATTCAAACCTACAACAACATTTAAATATATTTAACAATTTCAACGTTTTCTTAATATCTTTTTTGGTGTTTGTAAAGCCCGAGATATGGTTTTTGGAGAACAACCTAAAGATTTAGATGCTTCTGTTATACTAGGAAATTCACCATATACTGTATAGTCCATGTTATAAACTAGTATAGCTTTAGAACTCTTTTTCATATTTTGAATACCCTCTTCTGAATATATAGGTTTGATTCTATTTAAAGCAGATTGTTTCATTGCTTCAAGAGTACTGGGAGAAAAGCTTTTACCTTTATTTAAACCACCAAGAGCTAGTCTACGCTCTTCACTATAACTAGTTTTCATTTTTAATCTAGTAGTTTCGTTATGTTTATAACCAAAACTTGAACCCGCTTCAGTTAATATATTATAATTAGGTAATAAAGATTTTAGGTAAAAGTCTTCCAAATCCAATAATTTTTTATTATTTTCTTTGTTTACTATCTCAGGAAACAACTCTAAAACTAAAAATGCAAAAGAAGATACACCATGTTTTCTTTACTGCATTTTTAACTACTTTACTACCATGAAAATTGAATAAATGATTAGAAAATCTAGCATAGAATCTACCCGTGGAAGCTGATCCTATATAATAATCCAGAGTAACTTTATTTAAAATTAAATAAATACCACTAAGACCTCGAGTATCATTCAAAACTCTAGATTTAACAGTTTTATCAAATAAATCTTCATATATAAAAACGGGATTAAGGTTTTTTTCGGATATGAATTTCGTTAACTCTTCACTAATTAACCTACCCGGAGAGGTTACAGAAAAAATGTCTTATTCCTATCGTATTTGATTTATTTACACTTATAAAAGTACTAGGTCTAGTGTAATAAGAGTTGAATTTATTTATATTGTTATTGTTGCTATGATTGAATTCAAATCATTTTGGGCTATTTGACAAACCCAGGAAACCTGTACCCATCATAAGTATAAGTATTACTGTACCTATAGCTCAAACTAATGTTCTTGGAGCTCTGTATGACCCATAGTACATACCTCTTCCTATGTGTAAGTACCAAATCTACCCTTTTACCATTTGTAGTACCCTACAAAACAGGCTGAGTTAGGGTCCTTCTCCCTAAGCCGCAATCTGATTACACATTTCTGCAGATAGCCGCCCATTTAAAGACAATAAAGGTATAACCTTAGAACCATAAAAAAAAAAAAAAGAAAGTTTTTATAGTATTTGCTCCTATTTCTTTGCTCATTAGCTTAACCCGTTATTATCCTGTACTCTTTCAAGTAGGGTCTGACTATATCTTAAGCTTGCGCCAACCAACATTTAGTCGATGAACTGCATACCATTATAAAGAACTTTACCTAGCTTGTAATGAATCTAATCTTAACGGATCCATTATGCAAAAGGTACGCTTTCATTTTTATGGCACTTGGCTGCGGATTACCCATTCTACTTTCGTATATCAATTTCGATTTTACCTTACCTCGAGTCATTACCTGAGCCACAAACTGTGTTACCACGTTTGCTTGGTTGAAATTGCTTTAGGGTGTTCCCGCAATTTGATGGTTTATAGCAGAAGGTTCACTTCTACAAATTAGCCTTAAGAGTTTTCTCAATCCTCTTACTTATATATCCATCGCCATGTCCCGTTCAATAGTAATGGAAAATTTAGGCTTATTTAAGATTAGATTTACTTTCTTTATTTATATTGTTGTATACTTGTGATATGACATTAAGGCAAATCTACGACACGTTTAAACACCAATTTTTGGCTATTATACTCAACAAAAGAACCATTTTCTAATCTTCTGTTTATAGTTCTAGTATGAACATTGAAAAATAAAGCACAATCCTTTATCGAGTTAAACTTAAATACTATTTCACCCTTGATATCTAAAACATTAACACCTACGTTACCTCTACCCTTAAGATAAGTACCTAAGGATTTTATTAGTATTTTTCCATTCGCTTGTACTTCAAAATTCGAAGGACAAGATAAAAGTTTTAAGGTTCTTTCTTTCACATCTACTCGTGAAGCATCCTCTATCGATGTTAAGCTAGTAGATAATCTATAGTTATTCATACCCTTGGCAATTAAATGAATCAGATTTTTACCTTCTTCCATAAAATGTCATCCCTGATTTATAAGAGATAAAATTAATTTTCAGTCAGTATAATCCTTAAATTTTTTACTTAGTCAAGTTAAACCATCAAAAAAAGGTACAATAACATTAGTAATAAAATATCTCTGACTTATAACTAACTGGGCCATATTTTTATGGTCCCTACTTTTGGCGGGGCTATATGTAGCTAAGCTAACCAAGTTAATATTATTTCTTTCAACGTAATGTTTGACAGGTAAGGCTAAAAAAAATTTTTGAATAGCTTCTAGTACATCTACTTCCTGTGAAGTTTGTCCTATACCAAATTTTAAGCTGTAATCTGTTTTATTTGTGGAAAAATAACCCTCACCTTCTACAAAACCCAACAGCCAGTAAGGAGTAATATGTATTACGTGATCTATCGGTTGTTTAAATTCCACTCGATTTTTATTCATTTTTTCTTTAAGAGCAAGAATTTCTTGTAATAGTTCTGGGGTGATATTAGTAGATTTACGATTAAAATAAAGATCATATGCTTGTCTAAACATCATGTAATTTAAGTTTTTACTAGTATTAAGGGGTGTTTTGTCCAATATTCCAAAAATTACAGGTATATCCTGTTTACTTGAGATAGTGTAATTTACAGAGCTCTCTCTTAAAGAGAAAGTACCTACACCTAATCTTTCTGCAATATATTTTATCAAAGGTGTTTCGTCAATCTGGAGACAAAGAGTGAAAATTAGTTTGATACGGTTATCCAAGTTTTGTATAAAAAAATTACCTTCAGCATCAACAAAACCTCTGAATCACTCGGTAAAGTCCTGATCCGAAAGGGAATCTAAGCTTTTAGGGTTAGGAGTATCGGCTGATATTTCACTTGTTGTACTTAGAAATCTTTTACTTTGAGACTTTAGCCCTATACTGTGTATGCTTAATGTAGACGATAATGCTCTGCTATACTTACCATTGGTAAACAACGAGAACAGAGCTCTATTACCAGTAAATGTTGGAAAGTGTATACAACGTTTATTTAAATTAAAGAAAGGGTTACACAATGCGAAGTAAATAAAACCTACATATAAATTAATAACTAAAAAGAAGAAAGCTGATGCTGTATTACTATGTAAATAACGCACTAATCATCCGTTATTTACATCACGCATAATATGCTCTATAGAATTAAAAGCTTCTAATACATTAGGACTATAATGCATAGCTAAAGTAACTCCGGTCACAATTTGAATTACTAAACAAAGTAATAATAGAGAACCGAAGTTTCATAAATAACTTATGTTACTAGGTTGTGATGCATCAATAAGATACGAGTTAACTAATTTTAATAAAGGATGACTTTTTAATATTCTCATGTGTGTTTTTTTTTTTAAGATGGAAATTAATAAAGATCATTAAACCTAACGACAAAACCCTACTACAGAATTCCAATCTAAAACTTTATAATATATTATTATATTTAAAAGTAGTTTTATTTTAATATTAATGTACTAAATCCTAAATCTATAACCATATGATAAGGTATTGCATATTTTATTACACAAATATTAGTAGCATATGATTGAATTAGACGTTTAGCTCCCCACCTTTTACCCGTATATTATTTCATACAATTAATATTCAGATTGCATTAAAATACACTTCCAATTAATTACTCCGCTTTTATATATTAGTGCGAAGCACTACTTAGCTAAACGTAATATATAACAAGAAGGAGTCACCGTACCACAACCAGCTATGGCCTGTCAACTAATCAGTAGCCCAGACCTTTTATTAAATAAAAATTCCCATTTTTTTTTTATAAGTGAATATTATACTTGTCATATTCTTATTATATTTTATTTTTATGAAACTATATACAACACAACACAACACAACACATGATATTATCACTAATATATAACGGATAATCTTTACATAAATAGGCTATTAAAGGAAAAAGGCAAAAGAAAAATGCGATATTAATAGATGAAATACATTAAAGCATTTAATATCTCTATTAGACTGAAATCCGCACCCAGATCCATGTCCGTAAGTATAAACTCCTCCCCGCCTGTATTTATAAGCCCCTCTATTCAAAGATCATCACTAATTTTAGGGTAAAACTTCTCTTCCTTTTCAATTTCTTCAAGAGGAGATAAACGTATTACTCTATTTGAAGTTGAAGGATTATTACCAGAGCTACCACTACCAATACCATCATCGCCACTATCATTACCATCCTCACCATCGTCACCCTCATTATTGGATTTTTGACGTTTATTATTTTCTTCTTCCTCTTACGGATTATCAGATCGAGGTCGTTTAGATCTAGCCCCTTCCGCTTCTAAGTCATCTGCTTCACTCTCTGATCTTTTGTATTCTGGAATGAATTCTTCTTCCAAATACTTTTCAAGATCTTTTAACACTTCCTCTAAAGTATCAGGATCATTATTTTTAGCTTTATCTAAATCACCCATAATTCGTTCAGGTGCATTATGTTCAGGATCTTTTATTTCTTCAACATTATGATATTCTGGGTCATTCACATCCATAGCTGAACCCTTGTCAGAATCACTATTAGAGTCTTCGTTATTTTCAGGATTAGGATTATCCTCAGAATTACTAGAATTTTCCATATTTTCCGAGTTATCATTAGAATTACTATTAGAGTCTTCGTTATTTCCAGCCTCTTCATCTTCGGGATTATCACCATTGGGTTATCACCATTGGGGTTTGAATTTGGTTCAGGATTATCCCCGGAATTATCAGAATAAAAAAAAGGAGTTGATGTAGAAAACATCATTTTATTATTATAAATATATAGAGGATTTTTTTTTTAGTTTATTATCATAATAATTTGTATTCCTAGGCGAAGTTATAGGTGAAGTTTCTGCGTTACTTTCATCATTACCAGCTATTAACAGGAGTATGATTACAAAAATTAACGGCAAATAAAATTGTCCATGAGAACAGAATAAATATAATACAAAACCTATTAAAATATAGAGTGCATAAGATGTTACATGACTTGTACTTAAAGATGATATATTCTTACTTAATCTTACTAAACCTTTTTCTAAGCCAAAAGGCCCAAATAATTCTATACTACCTTTATCCAGAACCTTCGTAATTTGTCCACCTAAATTAAGAATTAAATTTGTAATATATTTATTATAAAAAAATTCAATTAAAAATCTTTGATTAAAAAAACCAAAAATATTATAACCTAATCTGGATAATTTCAAATTAAGAACTAATTCAGACAATAACTCAGATAAAGTTAAAGCTATTACACTAAAAGATATTGTAAATATGAAAGGTAATAATTTAAATAGGACAGGTACGCCAAATTCTGTATCTATCATTATTTCATGTATAGGATGAATAAATAAACTATTATCTACAAATAAGCTAGAACCCATACCTATAAAGATATCTTTAGTAATGAAACCAAAGAATATAGAAAATAAAGCTAATATTACTAAAGGTGAAGTTAAGAAAAAAGTCACCTTCATGAGCTGGTTTATAATTTTGAGGGTTACTAAACAAGTTATCAATAGCAAGTCTATAATAAGCTCTAGTACCATTAGGGTTAGCTAAAAAAGTTAAATATAAAACTTTAACAGAATATAAAGTTGTAAATACTGCACCAATAGTAGCTATTATATATCCAGCAGCCCCAGAAAAATTAAATTGTCCATAAGCAGATTCTAGAATAAAATCTTTACTGTAAAAACCTGTCATGAAAGGGAAAGCAACTAAACTTAGACTTGCTATAAGCATAACTGAATATGTTAAGGGTAAATAATTTATTAATCCTCCATATTTACGCAAGTCTTGATTATCAGCTACAGCATGAATAACACTACCCGCACCTAAAAACAATAATGCTTTATAAAAAGCATGATTTATTAAATGGAATAGAGCTATGTTATAAGAAGATAATCCGATTCCTACAACCATCATTCCAAGTTGACTCATAGTAGAATACGCTATTATTTTTTTAATATCTTGCTGAAATAAACCGATGAGAGAGCTAAAAACGGTTGTTATTGCTCCCAACCATAAGCATAATAGTAATACAGTACTACTATACTCAATTAGGGGTGAACTACGCATTAATAAATATACACCTGCGGTTACCATAGTAGCTGCGTGTATTAATGCTGAAACGGGAGTAGGACCTTCCATCGCCATAGGCAATCAAATGTGGAGACCAACTTGGGAACTTTTAGCCATTGCACCTATTAATAAACATATACCTGTAATAATAACTACGTTACTATTAATATAAGGGGCTAATGAGAATACTGTAGCGTAATCTAAATTACCTAGACATCATAATATAGCAAACATACCTATAGTTAAAAAACAATCCCCTACTCTATTAGCTAAGAAGGCAGAAATAGAGCTTTGATTAGCCGCTATTCTGGTAAATCAAAAACTTACTAATAAATATGAGCAAACTCCTACCGAATTTTAAAAGTATACTATTATTAAGAGTTAAAGTATACTCCCTGTACTTTATAACCTAATTGGATTCACATAAAGCCTTGGTATATTTAAAGTGTATTAAATATAAAAATCCCGACTGTGCATTAAGCAGTGATTAAACGATTGCCTACCCGCCCTCCCATCGTTAAATCACCACCCACCTTTGGACCAGTCTGTCGCGATTAATAAAATAATCGACGATCTCTAAATTAACTCTATTTGTTTGATCGTTTACAACGGTGTTGCTAGGAATAATTATGTTTTATTCCTAACTATAACTAAACTTATAATTTATACATCATAGATTTATGCATATATGGGCCTACAATATCTATTAACTTTATTTTTTGACGAACAGGTATATAGATAACTCATTGATCTTGTTTTTTTTCTTCTAATCTAGTTCTTAGTTCAAAATTTTTATTTAAAACTGTTTGAATATATTCTACATCTTTTTTAGTAAAAGATCTAGTATGAAGGATAGTTTGATTATGAATAGACTTACCTCCATCATCACAAATTCAATAAGCTAACCCTCTAGCTGTTAATAATTCTTCTAAATTTTCCGGAATTCTTTTTACATTATCTTTGTAAAATAATTCATGGTAATAATTTAAACAAGGCATAGCTAAAGTTCTAAAATACAAAGATTGAGTTATAATACCTCTTTTTTTATTTGTTCTTGTCAATATAGTAGGTTCCATAGAAGTTAAAGGTGCTAATAATTCGTGTAAACTTTTTAAATATTCACTTTTTTCAGGAAAAGATTGTTCTATTCTAATTCTTGCGTTATGGCTAGGTTTAGCTCTTTCTATGAATCCATCACCTAATATTATACCTATTAATACTTCTTTTTGAATATCAGTTAATATATAGTCTTTTTTATATTGAGCTGAATATTTTATATTTTTAACAATAGTAGAATAATTTCTTATGCCATTTTGCAATAATAAATTAGAACTTTTACTTAAGGATGTGCGTGCTTCGCAGGAATTATGCATAGCAAAATTATTTCACATAGTTAATTTATTATGTGAACTATTTAATTTATGCTGTAAAGAAGAAGAAATATAAGGTTTTACTATTTCACTAAAATTATTTAAACTTTCATTATCTACATAAAAAGCAATTTTTCCTTTACTTTCTAATTTATAGGATGTATTTATATTATATTTATCTTTCAAAATTTTAGATATATAATATACATTTTCACTATTTAAATCAAAACCTTGGTTGCTTGAAATATACAACTTTTCTGTATTGTCTAAATATCACGTAGCAAGAGATAAAGGTGTTAAATACTCTTTTAAATTTGAAGGTATAGTCTTTACACCTTTTGGGTATAACATTTCATATATCCATTTAAGTTGAGTTAAATAATAACTTTCTGCTTTTCAGTAATATAATGATTTATTTTTTTTAGTTATTATTTTATATAAGTGAGGTTTTTTTGATTTACAAAAGCCTATACTGTTAAAATAATTATAAAATTTCATTAAATATTCTATATTTCCGCTACATTTTATTAATATAATTTTAACACCTTTTTCATTCTTCTCTAAATAAGAATTACCCAATAAAGATCCTATTATTAAAGAAGTACTCTCGTTATTATTTACATTCGTTATATTTCTAGCAAATATGTTAAATCTATTTCTTAATTTATATAAGTTTAGTCATTTAAGGCTATTAAGGTAACTAAATTTGTTCTTGAATTTCTTTAAATTATTATGCCCCCAATTTATAGTGCATCCTCGAGATAAAATAAGGCTCGACCAGATCTATTAATAGATTAACACTTTTTTTATGTATATATATTCTATAAACATTTTCTTTACGTTTCGTTACTGTCGCTGAAAGTCCGAATTTATTAATTAAAACAGAGACTAATAATTCAACATCTTTCAGTGTGAAAGAATCTGTACAGATCGTAACACCTCCTCTATCTTTTCTGTAATATCCATCTCCCATTAATCAGAAAGCCTAAATCCCCTTTCCGTTAACAATTCTTCAATGTTATTGGGAATCGATTTTATTTTATCTTTATAAAATAATTCATGAAAGTGATTTAAACAAGGTAAAGTTAAAGTTCAAAAATATATAGACTGTGTAACTTTATTAGTTTTTTTGTTTGTTCTAGTTAAAACTTTAGGCTCCATATTAGTAATGGAATCTAATAATTCTCGAGATTTTCTTACAAAATCTTCTTGATCTGGATAAGCATTATCTAATTTTAATCTTGTATTAGATGTTATTTTTAATCTCTCTAAAAACCCCCGCTCCACCCTAAAAATTAAATACCTATAAAAGTAATTTCTTTTTGTTCCAGAGTGTTAAATTCACACCTCCCTCTTGTGTATTTTTTAGAATAATTTACTTGTTTGAATAAATATCTACGGATTTATACAATTAAAGTTTTTTAGTCCTTAAGCTACTTAAAGGGGTGTAATGTAACATCACAGTTAGAATTACAAATAGGAATTATTTTTATGTTGCCGATATTACAACAGCCTGAATTTAGATTATTTATAGACACACCACAAAATTTTATAAGAAATATAATATACTAATTTAAGCATAAAACTTAAAAATATCAATAATTTAATTAAATACCCCCTGTGTAAAACCTTCTCACCCTACAAACATTAATAAATAATTATTGGCTGTTACAAGTATTATCATCATAAAAGTAAATAAACTTAAATAGCTAAAAAATCTAGGATTATGCAAAAAAAAAAATAAAATTTATCTTACAAGTAATTATTAAAAGTTAAAAATTAATTAAACTTCTTTAAACCTTTCTACCAGTATTCATACCCCAATTTTATCTCTTCAATTAAACTTATACCTTCAACTGTAAGATGTGAACGATTAACCATTAAACTATGGATTTTACATCAATCCAGATAATCCTTATGCTTTACACCGATTATAGGGTATTTCTCAAAAAAAGGGATTATTGTTTTGGTTATATGAGTAAAATCAACTATTGCTAAACTTACAGCAAATTTACCTCCATATTTATAAACATTTCCGGAACCAAAATATTTAACTAATTTTTCCATTAATTTGATATCTCTACTATGTTGAGAGATTCTGAATCTTAACTGAACTCTACGACCCAATTTACTATTAGTAGATGGCATACGAATATCAAAGTTTCCTTCAGCACTAACAAACCCTGAAATTCAATGAGGGTCTAATTCCAGATTCTCAGGGTCATTAACTAGAGGTCTCATAACTGGAACATATCCAGCAAACTCTGATTTCAATGTATCAGATAAACCTAAATTCATTGATGCTTTAATGTTAATAATTTGATTTAAACCTTCAACAGTTAGATGGTCTTTATTATTTACAAGTTCTAAGACTTGTTTGAATAATATATAATCGGCAGCTTTTTTAGTAATTATAGGATATTTTTCTAAAAAAAGAATAAGTTTATTTAAATCTTTGTTTGAAAAGATTGTAAAATCAGCCAGATCTCTTTTTTGTTTTAAGTAAATAGCACCGATTCCCCCGAGGCTTTCTTGTAAAGTATATAATATATTAAGATCTTTAATATGTAGACCTAAATGAAATTTCAATTCTACGCGTCAACCTAATTTCCGGGTTTTTTGTTTATCTACTATAACACAAAATGAACCTTCGCCATCTATTAAACCAGATAAAGCTCTGGGATGAATATGTGTAAAAGTACTGGTAGAAAAAGTTTTATAATCGAATTGCTTAGATGGGATTTTTACAATAAAATTTCAAGGGTTATAACTCTGAAATTTAACACTGTTTCTCCTCGAAACCATTTAGAGTACATCTTAAATTTATTAAAGAAGAATTAACAAATCAATTGCCGTCTACTCGTTGCTCTTTTACAACTCTAAATTTTTGGTTATTATTTAAAATTGATTTAGATCCGCGATTGTCCATTTTGTTTTCACAAATTTTAAGGCATTGTTACCATACCTGAGTAATTACTTCAGCCACATACATAATTTTCATATAATGCTTGGGTATCTTAAACTTTAGGGTGTCTCCGGAATTTGGCAATTTATCCCCATAACCACATTTTCCCGTAATATGGCCCTCCTCGAGGGATCACTACTCATATAGCTTATTGAGTATATGTGAAACTAAAGAACTAATTATCAATACTGGTATTAACATTGATCAACCTTAATTAACTAAATTAAAAAAGATATTTTTATATATATACATCTTATTTAATAAAAAATTATAAAGAATAATTTTCTTCATAATTCAAGAGTTTACCTCGTGCGGCGAGTTATCCACTGTGTGTAGCTTAACGGATTATCCTACCTCTTTACGATATCACACTCGTTATAAGGTCCGACTGTACATTAGGACAGACATTTCAGCCTAACCCCGGTGAAAGCAGTCTGTAGCGACATTTACAACTGCCGACGGTCTAATATTAGGAAGTCTTTGACCGTTTTCACCTATTTTTTCTGCAAGTATAGAACTGTTCGATTGTAATCTTACCCAGTTCCTTTATTTTTTTTTTTTTATTATGGCCGACAGTTCCTACTCACCCACCCTTCGAAATATTATATGTTTATATTTATTTAATTAAAAACACCTATTCTTCTTATTTTTAGACCCAACGCTACCTTTTATTTCTAAATATATGTTCTGAAGTTGTACATGTAGAATTTAAACGTCTACTTAAAGTCTCTGGAGAAACTTTTACAATTAACCCATGCTTCTTGTAAAGTATTCGCTAGTATAATTTCATTATTTGGTTTACAAATTTCATATACACAGCTAACCTGTTGGTGTAATACTTTATTTGTTAAAACATCTCTTTGTCTTCCGTCAAATAAATAATTTACAGTAGGGTTAATGTATATCAATTTATCTCTTTCTTCTTTACTTAATATATCTACTGGGTTTTTATTTGTAGATAATCTATAATTGTTCATATTATAAGATAATTTTAATATTAGTTCTTTAATTTCATCTATCCTATGAGCACCGTTATAAATTGCATTAGTAATAATTCTAAAATCAACAAAATCCAGTCCTTTTTTACTTAAAAACCCCATTTCATTAAAAAAAGGTTATCAATCGTCCAGCAAATTATTTATTTGCAGGATGATTGCTATTAGCAATGAAAGAATATATTCGCAA